>NW_027397067.1:17312032-17349001 GCF_003265705.2 Callorhinus ursinus | reverse complement strand
GGGGTGGCTGGGTGATAGACATTGGGGAGAGTATGTGCTATGGTGAGCACTGTGAATTGTGCAGGACTGTTGAGTCACAGATCTGTACTTCTGAAACAAATAATGCCACATATGTTAAGAAAAAAGAAAAAGAAGAAGATAGCAGGAGGGGAAGAATGAGGGGAAGTAAGTCGGAGGGGGAGACGAACCATGAGAGACGATGGACTCTGAAAAACAAACTGAGGGCTCTAGGGGGAGGAGGGTGGGGGGATGGGTTAGCCTGGTGATGGGTATTAAAGAGGGCACATTCTGCATGGAGCACTGGGTGTTATGCACAAACAATGAATCATGGAACACTACATCAAGAACTAATGATGTAATGTATGGTGATTAACATAACAATAAAAAATTTTTAAAAAAAAGAATGAAGTTCTGTCACTTGCAATCAGAAGGATCCTGACTAAAAGATGTCTGCGTTTGGCAAACCCTCTATCCATGGCCTCACCCTGCTCTGTGCCCCCAAAGGCTGAATGTGTGGTTTGCATCCACGGGCTCCTTTACCCTCCTGCTTCCAACGGGAGTCACTAGCAGGAGATTTGAGGCTCACGTTTGCCTGCAAGCCTATCCTGAATGCACAGCTTCCATTAGGAGCCATGTTCACACAGCAATCTCCCAGTTTTGGTAACTGTCTTCTTCCCCTATAGCTTCCCACTGAAATGTAGAAAGGGTTCCTTGTCCTGACTAGCATAAAGTAAGCCATATCCTTTGTTTTTCTCTCTCTACACCTTTTGTAAGTAGTCCTTTTACTAAAATCACCTCAATTACTCAGCTAGGGAGAGTCCTTTCTCTCAGGATTCTGACTGCTACAAGTTTCCAGGTGATTGGTGAGGGTTGTGAATCTTTCCTAGACCAGGACTCTTGGGAACTAAATCATAAACTAACTGCTAAACATCCTGGATTATTCAGCTTTGAAACAAGAATTCTCAACCTTCCATTTTAGCCCAAAAGGCCAGCCTCAGTCCAGGGTCAGCAAATTCAAGACCATCCCTCATTCCCATACTCTTCCATGAGTTCCCTAATGAGAGCCCATTAACCACAGCTCTGTCCACAGGGCCTGGCACAGCATCAGAGCCCTTTCCAACACAGCCCAGCTTTTAGCAGTCAGCATCAGCCCGCTGTGTGCCTCTTAGGGATTAACCCCAAAACAGAACCAAGCTGCAGTCCTGCACTTTGTCCTGTTATCTGCCATGCCCCAGGCACATCCTCACAGCCAAGAATCCCAAGGCCACACCTGGGCCCCACTTCCAACTAAGAATCCTTAGGCCAGAGCTAAGATGGGTATCATTTCCCTGCAAGGGCCCAATCTTGATTTCCTACAGGCAATTTCTGGAGGCAGACCCCTGGCTCCAGCCCTTAATCATGGGATGAGTGCCCCATCACCCTGGTCATTTATCCCATCTTAAACAATCTTATCAAGACACAATTACGTGGCTGAGACACTAGGACCTTCAGTGAAGAGTCCTAATGTCTAGCCAGTCACAAAATTTCATAGTCAACAACCCCAAACTTCAATATAGCTTTGAAAAAATTAGATTTTTTTCTTTATCTCCATTTTCTTTCTGCAGAAGAGGTATCTCATACTTGATAGTAAATGACACTCACCCAAACACTGGCCTACCTCTAAGATTTGTTAATCTTCTGAGGCATTTGTAACAAAGTACCATAGATTCAGCGGCTTAAAACAATAGAAATTTATTATCTCACAGTTCTGGAGGCTAGAAGTTGAAATTAAGGTATTGGCAGGTCCATGCTCCCCCCACAGCCTCTAAGGGAAGATCTTTCCTTGCCTCTTCCTAGCTTCCAATGGCCCTAGGCATTCCGTGTTGTGGCAGCACAATTCCAATCTCTGCCCCTATCTTTATGCAGCTTCTTCCTTTGTGTGTCCCTATCTCTTCACATGACATTCTTTTTTTATAAGGACACCAATTGTATTGAATTAGGAGCCCACCCTATTCTACTCTGTGACCAATTACATCACATAAGGATTATTTTCAAATAAAGTCACATTGTGCAGTACTGGAAGTTAGAACTACAACCAGATCTTTTTTGGGGGAACACAATACAACTCTTGACATTAGTTGTATCTGAGATTAGTCAAAACTCCCCAGAATATTAGCCAAAAGCCTAAAAACTTTCTCTCTGACTCAAGAAGGCAACATTGGAATGCAAGCAAGGTTTATGTTAATGTAGAGTTTCTTGAATCTGTTCTGACTTTTTGAAAGAAAATATGGTAAATATTAACTCACAACTGACAGACACAATGTTTTGTAACTTTAGAAAAATGTACTACCCAGAGACTTGGTGGTTGTTTTTTTTAAGATTTTATTATTTATTTATTTGAGATAGAGCAAGCCTACATGCATGCATGAGGGGGTCAGGGCAAAGGGAGAGGGAGAAGGAGAAGCAGACTCCCCACTGAGCAGGAAGCCCCAAGTAGGGCTCATCCCAGGACCCCGAGATCAGGACCTGAGCTGAAGGCAGATCCTCAACTGACTGAGCCACCCAGGCAATCCCTCAGAGACTTGTTTTTAAGGACTAACTTCTCCCACTACTAGAAGTTGACTTTTATTACTTTATTATTAATAGCAATACTTATTATTTATTATTTTTTTATTTAAAAATACTCCTTCGTACAAAATTAAACTCAGTGTGTCATCCTCTGTACTTCACAGGTGATTTGCAAAGTCATTCTTAAATACTTGCCCCAAACATTGAATTACATTGGAAGGAATTCTTTTATGTCTCTAATAAACAGAATAAGAAAAGTTATTGTATTTTACTTTCCTTAGGACGGAACTTTTCAGTGATTCCTTACTAGGTTTTATGGAGAATAACAACCAAGACAGAAAGAGAGCAAGTGCATGCTTTTTAGAGGACAAAATGATGAAATTCCTCTATTAATCCACTCATTATTTATTAGGAACTTTTTATCATAGGAAATCACATTTTGAGGGGTGGTAACATTTTCTTTCAAATCTTCAGAAAAGCAGGAACTTCAAAAAAGCCTAGATCTGCTTTTTGTTTTTATGAGTCATTCTTTAAGGCGGACAGATCTTAGTCCTGTCTTGAAGAACGATTTTCCCCTAAGAATGGGTAGCAACCTGACCGGCATATACACATACAACCTTGCGTGAGGCCTGCGTTCCGCATTGTAGTTAGTAGCCAGATCATTTCTCCTGAAGTACAGAAAGAAAGAAAACACCTCTTTCAATCATTATAGCAAAGTTCTTTGTGATGTGTTTTAATCCATACCTGGAAGGTGTGAATTAAACTAGAAGATATTAAGTGTATCCAATAGCTTTCAATTTGTTCCAACCTGATTCTCCCTTCGATCTTTCTCAATGGGTAAATTCTTACCAGTAGAACATTGTACTGCTCTGCACTTTCCTTTGATATGATCTCTAGTGGCCATGAGGGTAACCACTGCTGGCTTGTTTGCACTTGTCTCAGGGGCTAGGTAGAGGAAATTGGACACAATAATTAATTCAGATTCAATGCCCAGGGGTGCGTCAAGAAACCGAACTTGAAGCTCAGGTTGCAAAAACGCAATTCAAAGAGAACATGATATTCCTTCTCCCCTGGCGTTTTGCTGATAGAATTGTAAAGCTAAATGGAAGATTACCCCCTACTGTATTACATTCATTTTAAACATCCTCCACTCTAAGAACAGCAAAGCTACAAGTGAAATGATATCACCAATGTACTTCCTTGATTTAAAATACGACCAGCGTAAATCCAATTTGAACTTTTTAAATGATCTTTGAAAAACAAAAAATGAATCCTTCTACCGATCGTTCCTACATTAAAAACACACTATATGGTGGGACTGCTGATTTTTTTTCTTCCAAGAGCAACTCTATAATGGAAAAACACTGTGACCTTAACCTTATGAAAAGTTGAAAAACACAGACACACTTTATGTTGAGCATAAACAAAAATACCTAACTACCAGGTTTATTTCCTGGCCAGTAAGCATTTGATGTGTTTATGAAGCCTTGTAAAGTATTACATCAGCTATGACTATATGGAAAGTCTCCTTGGGCAGGTTAGTACATGACCTCAGTCTTACTAGGGTTGTCATCAGCTCCTTATAGGATTCTGGCTTTTTACAGTGGTCTAGGATCGAGTTATGCTTTTCCGAGTGTAGTCACCAGCATCTGTATGATTGTTTCACGGACTTATGGAGATGCTTATTGAATAGTTGTACAGGAAAAATTTCTCATTTGACTACGAGCACCAGAACATAGAACATAGTCTCTCCTCTCCTCTTCTCTCCTCCCCTCCTTCCTTCTTTCTTTTAAAAATTTTTTTTAATTTTTACTTTTTTAAAGTAATCTCTATACCCAACATGGGACTCTAACTTATAACCCCGAGATCAAGAGTTGCATGCTCTACCAACTGAGCCAGCCAGGTCCCCTCTCCTCCTTCCTTTTTTTGTTTTGTTTTAATTATAAAGGCAATATATGTTCTTTTTTAATTTAGAAAAGCAGAGAAAAAGATTTTTTAAAGAATCTTTTATCACCTCATCACTGCTTACCTCCACTGTTAATATCCTGGTATATAATCCCACCATTTATTTGTATGCATTGGTTCCTATGTGACAACGTTGAGTAATTATACACAATATAAAATTTTGTGTTCTACTTTAGAAAAAAAAAAAAAAAAACATCGTCTGACCTGGTGCCTGGGTGGTTCAGTTGGTTAAGTGTCTGACTCCTGATTTCAGCTCAGGTCATGATCTTGGGGTCCCGAGATTAAACCCCACATGGGGCTTGGGCTGGTGTAGAGTCTGCTTAAGATTCTTTCTCCCCGGGCACCTGGGTGGCTCAGTCGTTAAGCGTCTGCCTTCGGCTCGGGTCATGATCCTAGGGTCCTGGGATCGAGTCCCACATCGGGCTCCCTGCTCGGTGGGAAGCCTGCTTCTCCCTCTCCCACTCCCCCTGCTTGTGTTCCTGCTCTCGCTGTGTCTCTCTCTGTCAAATAAATAAATAAAATATTAAAAAAAAAGATTCTTTCTCCCTCTCCTTCTGCCCCTCCCCACCCTGCTCTCTCTCTCTCTCTCTCTGTAAAAAAAAAGAAAAGGAAAAAACAAAATGTTGTCTCATCACTTTTGTTCATTTTTAGTTATTTTAATGACTGAATACTATGGTATAAAGTGGTGATGCCATAGCTTACTTCACCATTAGCTATTTAGTCTTCTCCCCAGTCCAACACTGACACTTTCTTCTGCTATTAAAACAACTCTGTAATGATCATTGCTGTGCAAAAAGAATAGTGAATTCCAAAAATGTAATGGGCCAAAAAGTATATTTATACCTCCCGGGTTAGCATGCCAAATTACTTTCCAAAAGGGCTCTATCAGTTTATACAGACACTAGTTATGTGCAGAGTACCCAGTTAGTTTTACCACACCCTTCATTGCCATTGGAGTTTAGGATATTTTTAATGACTTCTCTAATTTAATAGATGTTTATGATAGTTCCCAGTTAGGATTTTCATTTCTTTGACTACTAGCAAAGTTAATTTTTTCCGCAATTTGACTACTCGCAAAGTTATTTTTCCCCATACCTTGGTTCACTATTTATATATGTTCTCATACAAACTGACTGCACTCTTTCCCACATATCTATCAAGTGTCTTTGTTGCTTTTCTTATGGATTTGTGAGAGCTCTTACTATTTAATACTTTGGTCTCCTACTTGCTGTAAATATTTGTTTTGTTTTAAACTCATGTACACAGAACTTTAAAGTTTCAGTGTAACGAAATCTGTGTATTTTTCCTTTATTGACTTCTATTTCTTCTAAACTTAGGAAACTCTTCTCCACATACAAAATGGACAAATTTGATTCCATTTTCTTCTAGATTTTCTGTTTAACGTGTTTAACTCTTTAATTTATCTTGAATTAGTGTTCATATAGATGTATAGGTCTAAACCATTTTCTCATTGCTAGTCAGTGATCTTGCTCATTTGAATATTTATAACATTATACAGTATAGATGTAACTCTGAGGCTCAATCTATTATGTTTTACTGAGCTATCTATTTAAGACTTATAGCTGAAATGATTGTAACTTTATAATATGCAGGCATAACCCTTATGTCTCCACAGGTAACAATTTTTTCATTAGAATGCTTTTTGGATTTTACTACATAAATTTCACTGAAATACTTATTTTTCAGTACAATATTTTTCACCACTGCTTATAGAAAAATTGTATATTTTTCTCAAAACTCATATTTTTAACAAAAGCACAGATAGATTTTCTTGAGTTAATAAAGAATTATAAAATAATGTCTTGAGTCAAATAAAATTAGTAAAATATCATAATCGTATTAATATCATAATGTGTAGACCATTTTAAAGCACACTAAGTGACAGCAAAGGGGATTATATCTGGGTTGTTACATACAAAGCAAAAGTTTGTTAATAACTATATTAATTGTTTGGTGATCAGAAAGTGATGTTTTAACCATGTTACATACTAACATGATATTTCTTATATAGAGATAGGCATTTTAGGCATTTTATTGTGTTTGGTTCCCTGCTAGGGAAATTAGTTGGGTGGTTTTGGGGGGGGTTGTTTGTTTTAAAATTTTATTTTTAAGTAATCTCTATACCCAATGTGGGGCTTGAACTTAAAATGCCAAGATCAAGAGTTGCATGTTTTACTGACTGAGCCAGCCAGGCACTCCTGTTGGGTATTTTAAGTTGATATAACAACTGTATGATTTTTCTCATTTAAAATAATGGAAAATAGGCTCCTATTCAGCACTTTTTGGGGAATAAGTCTGAATATCCAGAACAAATTATTGACTTAAGTGGGAGGTACATGTTCTTTATATTTGTGGGACCAGAACAGCCTTACCATTAATATTCTTTTCTTTAATATTTCTTTTCAAGCTTTTTAAAGTCTGAACCACTAAGAATAAGTTTCCTACGTGATGCTCCCAAATCTCCAAATACATCAATACATAATTCTTGGGCGCCTGGGTGACTCAGTTGGTTAAGTGACTGCCTTCGACTCAGGTCATGATCCTGGAGTCCTGGGATCGGGTCCCACATCAGGCTCCCTGCTCAGCAGGGTGTCTGCTTCTCCCTCTGACCCTCTCCCCTCTCATGCTCTCTCTCTATCTCATTCTCTCTCTCAAATAAATAAATAAAATCTTTAAAAAAATACATAATTCTTATAAACAATGACATTTCCTACATAACCACAATACAACCATCAAAATTGGTGAATTAACACTGATACCCTATTACCATCTAATCCATAGACTACCCAAATTTTGTCCATTGTCCCAAAAATGTTCTTTATCCATTCCAGAACTGTGTTGTATGTTGTTGTCCTGTCTCCTTAGTCTTCTTCAATGGAAGAGTTTCTCAGTGTTTCCTTGTCTTTCACGACCTTGACAATTTTGAAGAATGTCCCTCAATTTGGGTTTGCCTGATGTTTTTTATAATTGGATCTGGGTTTTGATTTGGGGCAGAAATGTCAGTGTTGCTGTGTTCTTATTATATTGTGCCACATAGAAATACTAAAAGTTAGTTTATTGGTTTTATCCTCAAATTTGTAAGGAAACCAGAGTTAAAAAAAAATTACCTAAAACTGGACAGAACAACCAATACTTCTCTTTGTTCTTGTTTGACAGTAAACCAAATAGAAGGGTGTTGTACCAGTTAGCTATTGCTATTTAACTAACCCACTTCAAAACTTGTAACTTAACAACCTTTTTTTAGTTCATGATTCTTTGAGTTGGCAACTGAGGCTGGGTCCACCAAGGAGGGTTCTTCTGGGCTGGGCTGGGCTCAGCTGATCTCAGCTAAGCTTGCTCATAAATTTATGGTCAGCCAGGGACTCAGTTGCAAGGTCATCTGGGATGACTCATTTCTTCAAGCTCAAGCATTTAGAAAAGAAAGAGCAGAATCCCAGGGTCAGAACTTAGATATCACTTCTGTCACATCTATTGGCCAGAAATTATAAGGTCAGATAGATTCAAATTTTGTGTAAGTAACAATTTTTATGAATGGGAAGGGCAAATGCTTTTGATTAAATAGTGAATTCAAAGTAGAAGTGGTAAAAAAAAAAAATGAAGTAGAAGTTGTTCTGGTTACCTATGGCTATGTAGTAAATTTACAGTTTTTTTGCTCATGATTTTTACACATCATGAATTCAGGAAGGGTTTGTTTCTGCTCCATGAGGCATCAGTTGGGGTGGCAAGGACTGGATGATCTACTTCTAAGATGATTATTCCACTGGGATTTGGCACATTGGTTGTTTAGCTTTCTCTCCTGACACATGATGTCTCATCCTCCAGGGTCTCTTCACTTGACTGGGCTTCTCACTGCATGCTGGTATTAGGATAGGCATACTTTTCTAGTGGTGACTGGCTTCCAAGATTGAGAGTTCCAAAAAACAAGAAGAGAAAGTTGCCCATCACCTAAACCTGGATGCAGAAACTGGTGTGGTTTCACTTTGGCCCCACTCACTTGATTAAAACCGTCACAGATTTTAACCAGGTTCAAGGGGAGGAATGCAGACTCCCCATCTGTCCATGGGAAGAGTGTCAAGGAATTAGTGGCTGTCTTTAATCTGCTATAGTCTGCCCTAGGGTCCCAAACTATTTATATTCTTCCCACATGCAAAATGTGCTAACCTCCTTCCCCAATCCCCAGAAGTCTCATCCCATTATGTCATTAGGCTTAGGCTTAAGGTTGCAGATCTCAGAGCCAGGTGCAGATAAACCTCCTCAGATTTGGTTCCTCGGGTATATGTCCGCTTAACCTGAAGTCCTGTGACTAAAGACTTAAGTTACCTGCCCCCTCACACACACACACACACACACACACACACACGTACACGCACACGCACACAGACACACTCATACATCAATGTATAATGCTGGGGCAGGCAAGTGTAGACATGCACCTTCAAAAGGGGAGAAAACAGGAGGCACAGTCACTGTTTCATAACAATGCTGACATTCAGAGAGGAACTGTTGACAGTTCCTTCATTAAACCCTGGTCCTGCACCCTGGTACACAGCTCCGTGGCTCTTGGTTCTGCCCTGTAAGTCATTTCTCATTTTCCATAAGAAGTAGTCTGTGTTTTCTACTGAGTAAGTTTCTCAGCCTGAGTCCTTCCTCTGTTAGTTTAAGGATCCAGAGGCATCTTTTTAATTTTATATTTTCTCTGACCCTGTCATCTCAAGGTGCTATAATTCTTTTAAAAACAACATGGGATTCTTGTGTATAAAACTATAATCCATTCTGTTAGATAAAAGTCATTCCCACAAATCTTTTTGAGATAAGCTCTTCTCTACCTTTGGCCCTATGCAAAAGTACTTAAGGATGGGACAATATCCTTAAAATCATTAGAAAATCTGTTGTTTAACAGAGGGACTATAAAGGCACACTCTTAAAGTCTAGCTGATAGAGTCTATGAGGCATCAATTTAAACTTTTCTGAGATCCTATCAAAGAAATTTATACTTGCAGTTTGACTTCATCTTTGCCCTGAGTCTTTGCTTTACCACCCTGGTTTTGATCTTTTCCTGAGGCTATTTTGTGCTTTAAAAATGTTTTCTTAGCTGGAAAACCGATGAGAAATAGTTCTTTTTTTGAAGCCAGCAAGTCTTGGCTTCTATATGTTTCTTATGAATTCTGCAAAAAAAAAGGAATAACTTCATTAGCTTATTTCCCCCTATGCGTATTTTATCATATGCAGATAGAGAAACCAGTTGTCACTTTTAACAACCTACTTATCGAGATCCACTGGCTCATTGGGTCCATTTTATGTTTCCAAAATATTTCAGGTGATAGTTTTGCTAAACATTCTGCAACTATACATTATGAGTTGCCCTTCTGCCAAGCCTCAATAATAACCTCCTGTCCTTCCAGTCTCCATTAACACCTTTTAGTCTCTGCTTACCATTCATCTCAAAATCCATGCCACATATAGGTTTTTGTAATGGCAACACAACTTTACTAGGTACCTATATATGGGTTCCTGTTATCTATTGCTTCTTAACAAGCCACCTCAAAATTTAGTATCCCAAACAACTATTTCATTTGCTCAAATTTGAAGCTTGAGAATTCAGGCACATTCAGGATGACCTCAGCTGGGCAACTTGTGTCTGATCCATTTGTTGATCAGCTGGGGTCATTGGAGCTGGCTGTCCACTTCAAAGATGGCTTGTATGTCTCACTCATAGGTCTAGCATCTCAGTGCTCCTTTGTCTTTCTTGCTCCACGTGGTATTTCATCCTCCAGGGCCTTTTTATATGGCTTTGGCTTCTCACAACATGGTGTTCTTAGGGTAGCCATACTTCTTCATGGAGGCTGGCTTCCACAAATGAGTGTTCCAAGTGACAAGACATAGAAGCTGTCAGTTTCCTAAGCTCTGGGTCCCCAAACTAGCCGAGTATCATTTCCACTATATTTTATGCATCACAACAGTCAGGGAGCCAACTTAATTTTAATTGGAGGAGACAGAGAGTCCACCTGTCAATGGGAGAAGTGTCAAAGATTTTGTACACCAAAAAGATTTTATATACCATAAAGGTAAATCTATTGTTCTCCATACTTCAACAGACCAAAAGATTTGAAATCAGAAAGCCCGCCAATATGATTGATGCCTAAGTCTAGTCTCCTTCACCGATGTGTTTATTATCTTGGTTTCATTGTCCTTCTCTGATTCTCAGTCTCCCCATCTGTAAATACAATAGGACATAAATATTCCATAATTTATTATTCATGGCTACCTTTATATTAGGATCATCCTGAAGGTTCATGAAATGAAATAATTTATCATTTGGTCAAAACATCCATTTAAATCATGTTTATTGTGAGGCTGCTGATCCTGGTCAACTTTTAAACATCTACATACAACTCATTAGAGCTTTGGTTTCTCTCTGATGTCACTTAAGCAGTAATTTTTGTAGTTTATTTTAAAACTTTATTCCTTAGGGGAACAAGACAAGGATATCCACTTTCACCATTACTGTTTAACATAGTACTGGAAGTCTTAGCCTCAGCAATCAGACAACAAAAATAAATAAATGGCATCCAAACTGACAAGGAAGAAGTGGAACTTTCACTATTTGCAGATGATATGATACTCTATTGAGAAAACCCAAAAGACTCCACCAAAAACTTGCTAGAATTGATACAGGAATTCAGCAAAGTCACAGGATATACAATGTAAGAAGTATCTGTACAGGATATCAATGTACAGAAATCTGTATAATGAAGCAGCAAAAAAAGAAATCAAGGAATCAATCCCATTTGCAACTGCACCAAAAACAATAAGATACCTAGGAAAAAACCTAACTAAAAAGGTAAAAGATCTGTATTCCGAAAACTATAGAACACTTATGAAAGAAATTAAAGAGGACACAAAGAAATGGAAAAGCATTCCATGCTCATGGATTTGAAGAACAAGCATAGTTAAAATGTCTATATTACTTAAAGCAATCTACACATTTAATACACTCACTATCAAAATACCACCAGCATTTTTCACAGAGCTAGAACAAACAATCCTAAAACTTATATGGAACCACAAAAGATCCCAAATAGCCAAAGCAATCCTGAAAAAGAAAAAACTGGAGGCATCACAATTCTGGATTTCAAGCTATATTACAAAGCTGTGATCATCAAGACAGTATGATACTGGCACAAAAACAGACATGTGGATCAATGGAACAGAAGAGAGAAGCCAGAAATGGACCCAAAACTGTATGGTCAACTACTCTTCAACAAAGCAGAAAAGAATATCCAATGGAAAAAACACAGTCTCTTCAACAAATGGTGTTGGGAAAACTGAACAACATGCAGAAGAATGAAACTAGAGCACTCTCTTACACCATACACAAAAAGAAATTCAAAATGGATGAAAGACCTAAATGTGAGACAGGAATGCACCAAAATCCTAGAGGAGAACACAGGCAGCAACCCTTGTGACCTTGGCCACAGCACCTTCTTACTAGACATGTCAGCACTGGCAAGGGAAACAAAAGCAAAAATGAACTACTGGGACTTCATCAAGATAAAAACCTTCTGCACAGCGAAGGAAACAATCAACAAAACTAAAAGGCAGCCTACAGAATGGGAGAAGTATTTGGAAATGACATATCTGATAAAAGATTAGTATCCAAAATTCATGAAGAACTTATCAAACTCAACACCCAAAAACCAAATACTCCAGTTAAGAAATGGGCAGAAGACATGAATAGACACTTTTCCAAAGAAAACAACCAGATGGCTAACACACACATGAAAAGATGCTCATTATCATTCATCATCAGGGAAATATACATCAAAATCACGATGAGATACCACCTTACACCTGTCAGAATGGCTAAAATTAACAACACAAGAAAGAACAGGTGTTGGTGAAGATGTGGAGAAAGGAGAACCCTCTTGCACTGTTGGTGGAAATGCAAACTGATGCAGCCACTCTGGAGAACAGTTTGAAGGTTCCTCAAAAAGTTAAAAGTAGAACTACCCTATGATCCAGCAATTGCACTACTAGGTATTTACCCAAAGGATACAAAAACACAGATTCGATGCACCCCGATGTTTATAGCGGCATTATCAACAATAGCCAAAATATGGAGAGAGCCCAAATGTCCAACAACTGATAAATGGATAAAGAAGCAGTATGTGTATATATATATATATATATATATATATACAATGGGATATTACTCAACCATCAAAAAGAGTGAAATCTTGACATGTACAATGACGTGGATGGAGCTAGAGTGTGTTATGCTAAGCGAAACAAGTCAGTCAGAGAAAGACAAATACCATATGATCTCATTCATATGTGGAACTTAAGAAAGAAAACATATGAACATATGGGAAGGGAGAAAAGAAAAAAAAGGAGAGAGGGAAACAAGTCATAAGAGATTCTTAATGACAGAGAACAAACTGAGGGTTGATGGGGAATGGGCTACATGAGTGATTGGTATTAAGGAGGGCACTTACTTTGATGAGCACTGGGTGTTGTATGTAAGTGATGAATCATTGAATTCTACTCCAGAAACCAATATTGCACAGTATGTTAACTAACTAAAATTTAAATTAAAAATCAAACAATCTTGTTCCTAGAGGGAAATTTTCTTTTTAAAGTTATACTGGTGATGGAAGAGCAATCAAAGACAAAAGATGTGGCTCTTAAAAGTTTTTGATAAATAAAATAGAAGGATGTTCCATTTAATAGAGTCTCTAGTGCTGACAGGAATGAATATGCTGTCAAATTCAGTATTTCATCTGTTAATTTAAAACACATAATGAAGTGTCTACTTCTCTACTATATTTTCAACTTTGGAATTCCTAAAGATCTCCACATTTTTCTTTGTGAATGACAAGGGATCTACTAAAATGATATATCTAAAATTAAAAACGAGGTAATGTATGAACACTGTTATTTCACTAGAATGCAGGTTCTTGAGGACATAAACCATAGTATTTTTGTCTTTGTGTCACTAGTACATAGCATACTGCCTGACACATATTAGTGTAAAATTTTCTTATTGAAAAATGACAGAAATCCAATTCAAATAACCATAAGGAAAAGTGGAAATTTCTTGCCTCTCTGTATCCAAGAAAGTGTGATAAAACTGTGGGGAGAGCAGTTGGATCAAAGGAATAGCTGGAAGTACTCCTCTGATCTACCAGGAATACATCTTTCATTTCTTTTCTCTTTGAAAGATGATTACATTCATCTTCCGAGTCTTGCATCTTCCGACTTCTGATCTGTCTTTTACCAAGCCCAACAATCTCGGATTTTATTCATCAATCTTAGGTCAGGTGACAATCTCTGGAGCAATTAAATATGAGTTGAAGTCGAGGAGTTTGATAATTGGTCCCTCCGAGTTCATGCTTCCACTCACAAACCAATCCACCACGCCCAGGGGGTCATGTAAAAGCACGGTAGGGTTCCAAGAGAGGCACAAGGAAGAGACAATGTAAGTTACAATATGAGAAGCTTTGGAAGTGGTTTCCTGAGCAGACAGTCCTACAAATTTCTAATAATCTCAGTACTTGGCAAAAAGTTGCTTAACAAGTTACTTCATATCACAGTCCATAAGTATACTCTAAATGTCGTAGTTGTGTCAAGGGCCATTAATACCTTAGCCATGGTTGCACCATCAGACAAGACATTATCACAACTGCCCCATAACTAGCTCCCTCCACCACAGGAACTACTACTGCTTAGGCTTCTAATCTCCATCTCACAGCTCTGCCTCTAAGGCTAGGAAGTCCGCAAGCTACAGTTAAAGGTGAGGCATTTGGGATTCCTCTCTGATATGTCAGCAAGGAAAAACTTACTCCCTGATACCATCAGAATGTGGGTGACCCATTAGGTATAAAAATAAATTCTGGAAATTATGACCCATTATTGGCATAGAAATACCACTGCCATGCAGGTGAGGACTGTAAACTATGATTAGATTCTGCTATTTTAGCAACAAACTACTCAACTGCCACTTATTCAAGAAACATTCGGTAAGCTTCTGCTAACCCTGATCTTTGGAAAGGATTCCCTCACCCACTCTTCTCTGTGATCGTTGGCTCTATCTTCCAGAAACATTCATTTAGGAAACGTTTATTCAAGAAACATTTATTGAGCATCTCCCAAGCCCCCAAGAACAAACTATACATAATCATTTTATTTTCTTTTCTTTTATTTAGGATTTTATTTATTTATTTGACAGAGAGACACAGCGAGAGAGGGAACACAAGCAGGGGGAGTGGGAGAGGGAGAAGCTGACTCCCCGCTGAGCAGGGAGCCCGATGTGGGGCTTGATCCCAGGATCCCGGGGTCATGACCTGAGCCAAAGGCAGACACTTAACTACTGAGCCACCCAGGAGTCCCTACATAAATCATTTTAATACAAAGTAATAATCTTTTTTTAAAAAAGTGATAAGCTTAATGATAGCTGTGCAAGGTTTTGGGATGGGTCAAATAGGAATATTTAATCATCAATGCAGTCAGCACAGAATTCTCTGAGATGGCCCTTGAAGTAAGTATTAAACAGTAGGAGTTAACCAGGCAAAAAGGAGGAGTGGGGCGATTGTAAGAAAGTTTGAATAAAGAGAAGCATCATGGTATGAGGAAGAAACTCAAAATACTTTGGTGTTCCTGAAACATAAATCATAAGAAAGTGACAAGAAATGGGACTGCAAATGAAAACAGGAGTTGTATCATGAAGAGCCTGGGATACCATGCTAAGGGAACTTAAGTTTTATCGTAAACGGACTGGGAGGCTACTGAACTGTTCAGTAGAAGGTCTGATCAGTCTGGTTGATGTGTGGAGGATAGATACAGCATGTCCTAATGATGACCTACACCAGGTTTGATTTGTTTTACTCCAACACATAGTGTCATGGCCTTGGTGAGAGCAGTATCTGTAAAAGTTTATGTTCTGGGAAATTGTCCAGTAACCAGTGTACTTAAATGTAATTCCAAATATTATTCCTTAAATAATTCCAAAGAGAATCTAATTGGTTACCCGTAACTTCTCATTCCCTTTGTTCTTCAATATCTCTACCATCCCTCTGCTGCTCAAATATTTTTCTTTATGCCTTAATATCATCTTTCTACTAGAATTTAGAAAAGTATGGTAGACGTATAGTCATTTAGAATCTGAAATCTTACTGGATAAATGTAAAGGCCTCCTACTCAGGGACAAAGAATGTACTTCAGTTCTGTGTTGCATTATCCTCCTTGAGCACATCTGAAGTGAGTGCTGGAGAATATGCTTTCGTTGGGGACTAGCCTCCTGCCCATCAAAAAGTGGACACCTACGGGTCTTTTCTAAGTCTTGAAAGTCACAGACTTTTAAAGTTCTGGCTCATAACTTTCTAGTGGTAAAATTTAAAACTTAGTAGGAGACATAGAAATAGAGAAAGAGAGAGATATCTTTTATCCAATTGAAAGATTTTATTTAATCCATTCAGAGGGTTCCATGTTCGTGCCTTGATATGATAGTTATAGTAAGGCTGAGTGTGAATCTTCCCTGTCTGTCAAATGAGTTTCCTAATTTTATCTTTTATGTTTGGCATTGATAAGCCTCTGCCATAAAAGTCTCCAAAGTTTGGACAATCTTTATTTCTTTTTATTTTTACTTTCAAATCAAGCAATTCTCTTCAGAGCTGATTTTTTTCTTGTAATACCTTAATAAATATAGTCAACAGCAAATAACACATACTACTAACATTTTGTCATCCAACCTCTTTCCCTAAAACTGTAAGTGCATTACATACAACCTTCTAAGTTTTAGAAAAGTGAGAGAGTTACCAAATGTTTTGCCATTACATAAAATGAATTACTATCCTTCTAATGGATAATAATTTCTTTGCTACCTATTATTGCTTGAGCCCTGAGCTAATATCACATATTTCTGTATATTGTTACATCAGTGCTATACACCTTTTACCGATTTTTACATCAGTCAGGATAGGCTAAATTATGCTGTAACAGACAACCCTCGAGTCTCAGGGACTGAAAACAATAAAGGCTTCCTTCTCACTCTTGCCTGCGTATCCATTGCGCATCAGTGTGGCCTTTGTTCTGTCACCCTCCCTAGAAAGCCAGGTGAGCAGAGGCCTCATTGCTGTGATTCCATGATGTCTGAAGCCTGTGCCATCCAACATAGTAATCACTGACCATATCTATCTCCTGAGTCCTTGAACTGTAGCTAGTCCAAATTGGGATTCAGTGTAAAATACACACCCAATTCAAAGACTTAATATAAAAAAAGGAATGCAGAATATTTCAAGAGTAATTTTTAATATTGATTAACTGTAGAAATGATAGTTTTGATATATTGAGTTAAACAACATTACCACTAAAATTAATTTTACCTTTTTCTTTCTACTTTTTTAATGTGACTACTAAAATATTTAAATTTTCATAGATGGCTGGTATCATATTTCTATCAGATGGTGCTGGCCTTGTCAGAAAAAAGGAAACATGCCAAAGTGCACACTGGTTCTTAAAGTTTCTACCTAGGAGTACCATGTATAACTTCTGCTCATGTTTCTTTGTCCAAAACAAGTCACACGGTCATATCTGACTTTTTTAGGAAAGAGGAAGTGTAACTGAACCATATGCACTCAGGAGACCCAGAATGATTCAGTCTACAGCACTACTGACAGCCACGACTTCTTTCCTTAAACAATTTCACTAATGCTATCTATGTGGCAGACTTAATATTAAATGTCAGTGGGGGCGCCTGGGTGGCTCAGTTGGTTAAGCAACTGCCTTCGGCTCAGGTCATGATCCCAGGGTCCTGGGATCGAGCCCCGCATCGGGCTCCCTGCTCGGCGGGAAGCCTGTTTCTCCCTCTCCCACTCCCCCTGCTTGTGTTCCCTCTCTTGCTGTCTCTCCCTCTCTCTGTCAATTAAATAAATAAATAAAAAATCTTAAAAAAAAAAAATTAAATGTCAGTGAAGGCTGGAACCTCATCAGTTTATCATTCCCAACCCTTGCCTTCCTCTTTACACCCCCTGGCCGAATGCAGGTTTCCCAAGAAACTCTGACTGATGAGCTAATGTGAAGCAGATGTTCCTAGGACAGGAAGGAGAAACACTTTTAAGAATCAACTTGCAGGGCGCCTGGGTGGCTCAGTCGGTTAAGCGTCTGCCTTCAGCTCAGGTCATGACCCCAGGGTCCTGGGATCGAGCCCCGCATTGGGCTCCCTGCTCCACAGGAAGCCTGCTTCTCCCTCTCCCACTTCCCCTGCTTGTGTTCCCTTTCTCGCTGTCTCTCTCTCTCTGTCAAATAAATAAATAAAATCTTAAAAAAAAAAAAATCAACTTGCAACCCCACTTAGGAGCAGTGACACACATTACTGCAGACCACCAGGGGAAAGATGCAGGAGGGTGACTCTTTTGGTGGGGAGCAGTCAGAGATGGAGTAGTTACTGGCGAGCCAAATGTCATGAAGTGTGTAAATAAGGATGTACAACCACAGCATCCAGGTATTTAAAGCAATGAAACAAAAGGCAGTCTGTGTGTGTGCATTATATGTCAGCAGAGGAACTGTGGGGGTGGTGGCTGCACATAAAGACAGGCAGGAAGCTGGGCTGGGAGAGCAAAGAACATGCAGAAGTTGTGGATCTGGGTTGCACAGCAGGTCTGCAACCTGACAGGGAGCCAGAGGCCCCAAGGCATGTACAAATCAAGCATCAGAGCAACGTTGTGAATCAGACCACCAGTCTGAGCTGCACAGCTGTGGTCAGGCAGAATAGTGAGGTAAGGGGTAAGAACCAGTTGGGAAGGTAAGAAACAAGTGCTCCTTAAGCACTACAGAGAAAGGCCAGGAAAGTGACCTGAACACTGCACCGGAAGGAAAAGGGCAGGGCAAAATGAACAAAAGGAGGGGTGCAAAACTCTAAAAGGAAACCTCAATGTTGCGAGTAATCTACAGTCACAACGAGGACACTTCCTGTTTGCTTTTTTTCTGGTACAGGAATTAGTTCCTGGCTTAGTCTGGAAGCTATTGGTGAGAGAAGGTGAGAGGGTGAATCTGCCAGAAGTAGGGAGTATTCACAGAGAGATCAGAGAATATCTTGACCATTTCACATTAAAAAAGCACGTAATTACACAATGAGGTCTTTGAAGCTCACACACCACCCAGAAAGATATGTGATGTCTTTACAGGTGCATGTTGGCTTCATGACCCATTTTTAATGGGGCACATGCTCATCCAGAAATGGTTGTGGTTGGCCCAGAGCCAGTCAAATTATCTTGTTCCAGCGTTCCATGTGATATGTGCTACACACAGATAAACTGACTACCAAGGCAAAGCAGAGCAGTCTGGAAGCATGATTCACCCCAAGGCTAACAGCAGTAGAGCAAATTATCCCCCAGGACTTGGCTAGCAGGGTAATCTCCTTCCTGAGATCTCACACTATAGTTTTGTTTGTTGGTTAAGTTGCTTGGCCAGGTGGTGATGATAATGTTCTTTGGGGTTTTGTCTTTCCTTCCTTTTCTCTTAGCATGAAGATCATTTATTTACCGAGTAGTGGGGGTAGGAAACTCATCTGAAAGTGGAAGATAGAGGTGTGGGGATGGGCCGAAGGACTGGGCTTTCTGAGAGGACAACAGAGTTGGCTTACTTGGTACAGAGGTCATTGGGCTTCTTAGTGAGAAGAAGGGTACTGCATCTTGCTTACGAAGCCTGAAGAAGGAAGGACCAGGACTTCTGGAGAACACTTGAGCGGAGGGCCCTCTGCCCTCTTATTTCCCTACCACACACTCCCCTGGGGACCTTATTCATTCCCATGACTTTACATGCCCTCTGTATGTTGACAACCTCCAAGTCCCTGCCTCCAGATCAGACCTGCTGCTTCCAGGAGCCTCAGTTCTCATCCTGTACCATTCTCCCTCTTGCTCATTACCCATCAACTGCCCTGATTTTCTTTCCTTTTCTTTAACATACTGACCTCCAGGGAATTTGCATATGCTGTTTTTTTCTGGCTGTAACACTCTCCCTTCAACTGCTTGCATGATCACTGCTCTCTCTCTCTCAGTCGTACTTCATGCCACCTCCTCAGAAAGGCCTTTCCTGAATGGTCACCCCCCCCATTATTCCGTCTTAGCCTCTTGCTCATTTCATTCAAAGTACCTTTCACAGTTTGTAATAATGTCTTAATTCAATGATTTTGTTTGTTTGAACTGCTACCACCTAGTCTGTGCCTTACATATAGAAGGTAGTCAATATATTTTACTGTTATTGTTTGTTCCATCTGTCTTACACCTGAATTCCACCAGCATAGTTGCCTAAGAGTCACTTGGTTGTCCAGAGTGTGTCTGTCCAGTAGACTGGGGGATATGGCTGCTGTAAGGGTCACCAAGCAAATATCCAGAAATTGTGCTGGACTGAAGGAGTTAACATGTCAGACAAAACTGCCCCATTACATAAGTGGGAATATTTTCCAGTCTGTGGTTTAAGACCTCACCCATCAGCAATTCACTCATCATGTGTAAGCGGAGAAATCCCCTGCATGTGCTTTAGATCTTGCTCAATGCACATCCAATCACTGCATGAGGACTCTCTTCTGAGAACACAGCAGGCTATACCTAAATTCTGGAGGTCTACAGGAAGCTTGGTAAGGTAGGCAAAGCGTTCCAAGGGTGTCCTTTGTTGCTGGTTGGGGACACACTGGTACAGCCTGAGTCAGAGTAAATAGCTCTCCTTCACAGTAATTAGACTTCACGAGTGTCTAAGTCCCATGCATCAGGTTGGAAAGAATTGGTAAGACCCACCTTCATAGAGAGGCAATTTGAAGGAAGAGGATCCAAAGCATCAAGGGGAGCTGAAGAAACATGGCCTAGGGCAAGTGAGAGTATGTGCAAAGTGAAGTAAAACCGTTATTAGGAAGAGAGGCCCACTCAACAAAGAGTTAGGAGGGACCAGACTATGAGTCAAGTAGAAATGATAAACGAGAACCAACTTTGGAAGGCACAGGTGGTCAGGCTGGGAAGTTCCTCCTAGAGCTGATCCCACATCCCAGGGCAGTAGACCTGCTTTTGTACCTCCAGCCTGGTAGGGTGCCAGAAATTCCACCTGCTCTGCTCTACTTAAGAACTGTGTGCCTGAATGGCCATAAAATTCCCCTGCAGTTTTAAGAATTTAAAGAGTTGCATCAGATGCTGGCAAGGCACTCAGACAGAAACATAGGTCAGGAGGGAAAGCGGGGAGCAAGATGTGACAAGACAGAGTGTACTGTGGAAGGGCTACTTGAGTACCAGGTGCGGAGTGTCTGCCCCCAGGGCCAGTAACTTAATCCTTGTCTTTACCAAATGACTCATTTAAGTTCATCCGACAGCACTGTAGTGGAAAGGTACGGAGATCACAAGTTTCTAGGGAGCTCTGCTTTTATCTCCTGTTGGGTACCCCAGGTGTTTATATTAATGCCCAGGAGCTTGGGCATTTATAAAGAAAAAAACTATATTTATCTGTACACCTCAGTTACAGGGACCAAAAGGCAAAAATGCAATTTATTCCCTCAAAAAACTTTAAGGTTTAAGGCTAGAAAACCTCAGGCATGAATGAATTCAGCTCGAACCTCCTCATCAAAAGCCAGCCTCCCTTTCCCTTTCCCTTGGATCTGGCTTCATTCTCAGACTGACTCCATGTCCAAGTTTACTTCATCTCTCTTCTTAAGAGAAAAAAAAAAAAAGAGAGCTTTTATTCCTCAGTAATTCCAACAAAGTTCTCAAGACCAGCTCTGTTTGGACTAACTTAGTCATATGGCTATCTCCAAACTAATCACTATGACTAAGGGTATGGAATACACTGGTTGGCCAAGACCTGGTCAGTATAGGAAGGAAGTTTAGTTTTATGTGAATCACATGACTAAGGGTAGGAGACGAGTAATTTCCCCCCCAAAATTAAAATATTATTAACTATAGTAGAAGGAGGAACAAAGGCTGGAAAAAGAAACACAAGGTAACAGGGACTGGGATAAAAAAGGGTGGGAGTACATGGAGCCAAAATAGAGATACAAGCAGGAGAGTCATGACATTGAGCTGAGTGAAATTGGAATGTAAATGGAATGCAAGGGGCAAGGAGAGGACCCAAAGTACAATATGCAGAAGGGTTGGTAACTGAGGTTATTAAGGCATGGATCTGTGAGTAAGGCTTCGCTGGGATTCACCAGAAAACAGAGCCTAAGGCAACACTTAATTGCTACTGCTTCATTGGGCGATGCAATCCCCAGGCAGCAAAAGTGAGGGAGAAAGGAAGGGACGCTAGGAGTAAACACAAGAGTTGTCACTCCTTTGAGAAGAGGCACAGAGAGCCTCTTCTATAAAGGGAACATCTCCTGTCTACTGTACTAGAACACCATACCTCAGAACAGTCCATTGTAGGGAGAGAGACGGAGAAGTTTATCTGCCATTGAAGTCTGCCCCACCGAGTGAACTCCCCCAAACTTCTGTGTTGTTGCCTGGCCCACTCAGTCTGTGAAGCCAGATTTTTCTAAGCTGTGGCATGGTATTTCGTCCATGTGCATGTGAGGAGGTCATGGGAGGTGGCACAGATTCTGGACATTGGCCTCAGGCTGTAGAACAGTATAGACTGTGTAGAACTCAGGCAAGGAGCTGACAGCTGCAGAAACAGCTGAAGAAAAGCAAGTGGCAGAGGGCCCAGGAGCTGTGTGAGGCCAAGAGAATGTGAGGGGGCACATAAAATGGTTCATATTTTCAATTAGGAATTTTTTTTTTTTAACAGCTACTAGCTCTGTGCTTGGCACATTGTAGGTCCTCCATAAATGTAGATAAATGAGGAACCGAATGAGTGCAAGACATTATGTTCGGTGCTTGGGATATAATAGCAAGGAAAGCATAGATTTCAGGCAGATAAATTCATTTAAAAAGGTCAGGGATCAATTTGTTCATTTTGGAGGGAGCTCAGCTGGGTTGAGGGCAGGCTAGAGTTTTTAAAGATGTAGTCCTCGCTTGGGTTCCAAGCTGTAATCATTGAAACATTTCCACATAACAGAATTTGGGGAATTGCCTGAAGGTCTCCATATTATATATATATATCATATATATATATATGTATATATATATGATATATATATATATTTTTTTAATTTTCTATTACTATCTTTTGACATCTTAAAAAACCATTCTAGCGGTGGTGGGGTGGCGGGGGTGGGGGGGAGATTGCCCTTCCCTGACCTAGACAATTCTTAGAGAGGGCCTGGAGTATGTCCTTCATATGCAAACTAACCAATCTAGAGTCAGACCTCATCTATTTAGCCTGGCCCCTCAGGAGACAATATTCCTTTGTCTTTCTCATCCCAGGGCCAGGGATCATGATGGCAACTAAGGGCCATCCTTGTAGCCCAAAGCCCATGAAAAATATTCAAACTAGCCAATCCTAAACTGTTTACCCTGTTTTGCCTTACCTTTGTTGGGAAAACCCCAACAAAGATTCTGGCCTAAACCTCTTTTGCTCCTATCTTCTGCCTTTCACCACGCTGGTATAATAAACTATTGTTTCCTATGTTTCCTCTTGTGGCTGCACCTGACGGACCATCTTAGAAAAGAATATAAAACAAACACCTACTTATGTGCAAGGCATTATATAATAAATACATATGTTGTATCTATACATATAACATATATATCCATGTGGATATATACATACAAAGTATATATTGATCTGATATTGCAGATGGCATATCACTCATAATCTTTTGAGATGTAATTAAAATGTTTAACGACAACTACTCCTGTAATAAACTATGACTAACAATCATGTAACATTTACATGGCCCAAATCCTGTCCTGAGAGCTTTGCCAATGTTACCTCACTTAATTTTCACAACTGTTTTATGAGCTAGTTAGTGCATAGCCCACCAGGAGATCTTCTTAGGCTCAATCAAATGCTCAGACCAAGTGACCATGAGCCACCAGCCTATTCAGGAGGATATAGGAGATGAACCAAAGCTTACCAGCCACTTCAGACATTTCTCTCTTCAGTGGCAATTCTTGAAGTAGATCAACAGCTCTGGGGCAGAAAAAGACTCACATAGGGTGAGTGCAGGATCCACCTGGCTCAGAAGCTTCATTCTCCACAATTTTCAGAAAAATCGAATGGAAAGTACAGAGTGTTCCCATATACCCCCTCATCCCTCTATCCATACACAGTCTCCCTTATTATTAAAATCTTATATTAGTGTGGTACAGTTGTACTTGATGAGCCACGGTCAATACCTTATTATTAACTTAAGTCCATAACTTATACTAGGGTTTACTCTTGGTTTTGTACATTCTGTGGATTTTGACAGAGGCATAATGTCACATATCCACCTTCACAGTGTCGTACAGAATAGTTTCGCTGTCTTAAAAACTCCATGTACTCCACCTATTCATTCTCCCTCCCTCCTCCAGACCCCTAACAACCACTAATCTTTTTACTTTCTCCGAAGATTTGCCTTTTCTAGAATGTCATATAGTTGACATTCAGTATGTAGCCTTTCAATCTGGCTTCCTTCACTTAGCAATATGCCTTTAACATCCCTCCATGTCCTTTCCCAGTTTGTTAGCTCATTCCTTTTTATTTCTGAATAATACTCCAGAGTATGGATGTGGCACAGTTTGTTTATCCATTCACCTATTGAAGGACATCTTGGTTGCTTCCAAGTTTCGGCAATTTTGAATAAAGCTGCTCTAAGCACTCATGCATAGATTTTCATATGGACATAAGTTTTCAATTCATCTGGGTAAATACCAAACAGCACAATTGCTGGGTCATATATTAATATCTCCTGTAGGATGTTGATGTTATAGTTACAAGGATCCTGCAAGGTATAAACCTAGTTTTAAGGCTCACCATACTCAGGGAAGCCCAAAGCCTAATGTCCCCATCGGTAGTTATCATTCTTTTCTAATTCCTCCCAGTCCAGACGCAATGCACCACTCAGGGCTCATTTTTACCATAAACAACAATGTCTAGTAACATAGTTGGCGTTTCTACTTTTTCCAGGTCACTAGGAGGACAGAGCTGGATAGTCAACTAATGGCTAAGTCTCACAGAGGAATAATAGGCTTGTTAGACCCTTGGCTCACAGAGAGCTACTTTCATTTGCTCCATTTTTCAAATGAAGAAACTGAGGCACAAAGGGTCAAATAACTTACTCAGTATCACAAAGCTGGTAAAAAGTTGAGTTAAGGATCAGACCCAGGCATGTGGCTCCAGAATCTTTCCTCATAAATGCTACATTAGGAACTAGAGAGCAAGCGTAGGCCCGTGCAGGGCTGTTGCTCAGCAGGCCCGGCCTTGCTTTGGGCCCCGAGCCTCCCAGCTGGGGACTGTACACCTGCACCTGTCGGGCTGCTGCCTGCTCTCCTGGCTCGGCTGCAGTCCCAGCTGCAGCGTGCTGTCTGGCTGCCTGGGCGGTCCATGGGCGCAGCAAGGGCCACGATGACAAATTACAGCGAGGAGCCGCGCAATGAGCTGGAGGCTCTGGAGTCCATCTACCCCAACTCCTTCACAGTATTATCAGAAAAATCCACCCAGTTTCACCATTACTGTGACATCTGAGGCTGGAGAAAATGATGAAACTGTCCAGACTACCCTCAAGTTTACATACAGTGAAAAATACCCAGACGAAACTCCTCTTTATGAAATATTCTCCCAGGAAAATCTAGAAGATAATGATGTCTCCGACATTTTTAAAACTATTAGCATTATAGGCAGAAGAAAACCTTGGTATGGTGATGATCTTTACTTTAGTGACAGCTGTGCAAGAAAAACTAAAAAAATAGTAGATCAAATAAAAACTAGAAGAGAAGAAGAAAAGAAAAAGAAAAAGAGGCAGAGGAAGCTGAAAAGCATTCATGGCACTCCTGTTACAACTGAAAATCTCTTAAGTTGGAAGGCCAAGTTTGATGCAGAACTCTTGGAAATCAAAAAGAAACGAATGAAAGAAGAAGTACAAGCTGGAAAAAATAAATTAAGTGGGAAACAGCTCTTTGAAACAAATCATAATTCTTGACACATCTGATATCCAGTTTTTGGAAGATGCTGGAAACAATGTAGAGGTAGATGAACCTCTGTTCCAAGAAATGGGTGACTTGGATGAGGAGGAGGATCCAGACAATAATCCTGCTGACCCAGCGAGTGATCTGACTGACGAATGGACTATCCCCATCTGCAGAGAGGTGTGACTGCCACAGCGTGTGTGGCTGTGCCAACGTGTTGATTTTTCTTTCTTTTTTTCTAAGAAAAAATAATTTCCAGGAACTATTCTTCTGATGGCTTTCATCACTGAACTTAATAAACTAACCCTAAAGTTTCAAATATACAAAATAAATTAAAAAATAAATGCTACATGATACCGCCTCAAGCATTATTTGCTTTTTTTTTTTTAATAAACAGAGGTAATGTTTGTGTAAAGAAGTCATGAGTTATTATTTCTGGAGTATTGGATTATAAGCCTGTGACCACCAAACTTCAGCAATGCTGATTTTATCTAAGGGCCTCTCTATTTCTGGACTCCGGGGGAAATTTTTTCAAAGCCTCTAATTTCCAAGGGGTGTGGGGAAGTCCCCAGGATTTCTGGGGACTCTCGTCAACTTAAGGCCTCCAGCTTTTCTCTGACTCAGGCCCCTGCCCCAGAGCTTACCGTCTCAACTTTATTTACCACAAAAACCATGATGCAGAACTTGGCCATTTTATTGGTTTTCAGAAGAAATCCAATCACCTCAAGCTTTTTGTGATTTTGTAAAATTTCCTGAGTACGCAGGAGATCACTGAGAAGAGTCACCTTGCTTGGTTCACGGTATTCCACCCAACATGGCATTTATTGTTCTCCTTTTCTGTCTCTCCTTTCTCCCCCCTGCCCCACCCCAAATGCAAATAAATTTCTCTTTTTGTCTCTCTTCCTCCTCAGAAGACTTCAAACCATCCGCACCTATACCCTGCAGGGAAGTAGTCACTCTTTACAGGTTTCTCAAGGCTTTATCCGTAAGAAAGGTGAGTCTCCCCCAAGGGGAACCTGTGTACATTTGTCATATGATATTTTTTCCATCTCATTACATTGTGATAGAATTACCTGACCAGCAGCCTGTTCTAATAGGCCTTCAGTGACTACATTTGATAATAGTAACAGAATGACTAAAACGTCACCAGAAATGTGTCACTAAAGATCTTTCAGCCTATTACATCCTCTTTTTTTTTTCTACTTTTAACTTTCCATTCACTATAGCCAACCAAATAGGAGAGACTGCAGTAGCAATTTCTTATTTCTCATGTAGCTGGGATTGTACTTTTCTCATAAACCTCAAGCTCTACAACCCAGGAACCATTATATCCAGTTGCTCTACTCTGTGTCATCAAATGTCCGTAAGTTTTAACTTAAAAAGGGCTCTATTTATAATGCCTGTCTTTGCTAATGATTAGCCAAAGCTGTGGTTGGCAAATTAACAACAAATTGAAACATTTCATCTCTCACTCTTGAACTAGTATTTTCAGATTTGTCATGTGATGTAATTTAGGTCAGAGCTATCAATTGAGATATTATATTCACTAGGTTTTAGTTCACTTCAACTCTGCAAATCTTTTGGGAATGCCTGCTATTTGCAAGGCACCATGCCAGATGATGGGAGAGATATGAAGAGGAGTATAGCACTGGAAGGAAGCCTAGTAGGACAGATAAGACATGAACCTAGTAAATGCAACATAAGGTAGAATATAGCTGCCAAAAGAAAAAGTTACAAATATCGTGCTATGAGATTTAAGAGGAAAAATCTATCACATCCAGTTGGAAAGACTGGGAGATGGCATTAGAGTTGGTCCCTGACAGCTAAGTATAAGTTTGAGAGTTCAGGATGATGGGGAGAGTATTCAAGATGAGAGGCCCACAGAAGCAAGAGTGGGGAAGTGAGAAAGTAAGGGGTAGAATCAGAGATCAGCAAAGTGCTCGTTTGGCAGGAGCACAAGACATTGAGAGAGAGGGGCGCCTGGGTGGCTCAGTCGCTTGAGCATCTGCCTTCGGCTCGGGTCATGATCCCAAGGTCCTGGGGTGGAGTCCTGCACTGGGCTCCTTGCTCAGTGGGGAGCCTGCCTCCCCCTGCTTGTGCTCTCTCTCTCTCTGACAAATAAATAAATGAAATCTTAAAAAAAAAAAAAAAAAAAAAAGGATTCTGTCACTTAAAAAAAAGACATTGAGAGAGGACTCTGGGTGAAAAAGCTGGAAAGGTATGACATTTGAAAACACTGGAAGTCTGCCTTAAAATAGTAAAAATAATTGAGGGTGGAAAGCCTTCCAGTCTTGAAGTTATAAGCAGTTTCACCTCTGGGATAGACACTGGAATTTAGCTTTGGGGCCAAACTGCTAAATCAGGTTTTGTAAACATCACTTCAATGGGCCTTTTAATTGTGTAGGAATAAGGGCAAGTAAGTACTCACTGTTTTTCTAAAAGAAGGCCAAAACGCGATGAAGTAACCCAAATGCAAATGCTTTGAACAGTCTATTTAGTAATGTAAATTGGGTGTATCTTAAGCTCAATTATGCTCCTGCAGAGTTATAATTTTTTCCTCAATCTAGATTTAGAATTTCTTATGTCTGAAAATTGCTGGTTGGTCTTGGGAGATGTGATGATTGATTCTTGCCCAAGCATTTGTTTACAGGAGATCAGGAATGAAAACCTGGCTGTAGTAGGGGTGTGAAGAACCATTCTTCTCTTCACTGCATGCTGAAGGAAAGGCTATAAAGGAATTGTATTTGGCTTGTGGTAATTCTTCCAGGCTGCATTCTTGGTGGCCCACATGTGGTGTAATATAAAATTAGACAGTCTAACTTTAGTAAATGTGGTCTGGGAGGACTGGATCTGCTGAGCCATGGAGCCTGATTAATACTCAAAAGTAAGGTTCCCAGGTAAGGGAATGGATGTCTTTAGTATCTCTCATCCTGGGAAGTAAATCCTCCCATCCTAAATCAGGAAATGAGGACATTGAGGATAATGGTTTACTCTCTCCAGGCCTTGGTACCCTGCTGGTTCCGAACTCCCTACCATTGACAGTATGGGAGCATTTGTGATCGAGTGAACTGACCCTTCCATATGGAGGTGGGAACCACTTTATTTAAAGACTCTGAGGTCATGTGTTAGCCTGTGGGCTCTAAGAGTAACAACTTTTAGTAGCAGTTTGACATCATTCTCTGTGTTATGTTTGTGTTACCCTCAAACATTGAATGAAGTTCTGTTGAAAAGCTACAGCCCGGCCTCAGGTGTGCTGTGAGGAATTAAGGAACAACCATTCAGAGTTTGGAGTGAGAGGCCATGGGGCTGCAGTGCACTTTTTCAGAGGCCTGAGTGGATCTGAGTGGTGGCTGTCAACAGAGAGAGAGCTGGGCCTTCTCTTGAAGTGTGTAGGAGCAGAAGCGGCAGCCATGTGGAGGGCAGTTAAATCAGTCAGACAGACAGAACTGGAAGGACCGGCTCCAGATCACACATGAGGCAGTGCCCTGGGGAACTCTGAAAAATAACCTGGGGAAATAATGAGAGAAACCCAACTGAAGGACCTTCCGCAAACAACTAGCCTATACTCAAGAGTGTGAATTTCATAAAGGGCACAGAGAAGCTGAGAAACCATTCTAGAGAAAAGGAGACAAGAAACATGACAACCAAAGAAATGTGTAATCCTGGATTGACTCCTGGATCAGAGAAATAAATGCCATAGAAGACATTTAATTATTGGGAAAATTGGTGAAATTTGAAGTGGGATGTATGTTGGATAACAATAATATATCATGGTTAGATTTCCTGAATTTGATTAGTGAATTGCGCTTATGTAAGAGAATGTTCTTGTCCTTAGGAGGTGTTTAGGGATTTAGGAGATATGATCGGGTACATAGAAGTGAAAGGTCATGATACCTGCAACTTATTCTCAAGTAAATGAACCAAAAAATTTAATAATAGTAATGTGTGTGTGTGTGCACATCTGTATATGTGTATGGATATAGAAAAAGCCAATATCGCACTGAAGAGCAATAATTTCATGAGTGAGGACTCAATGCAAAATAATTTATTATCAAAAGTGTGACTTTATTTAGATGTATCAAATAGTAATTCTTAGTAAAGCCTGGACATACAGGTGACTTCATTTGGTAATCATATCTTGGTAAGGCTTGAGATATCATATCATCATATGTTTATAACACTTGGTGCTACATTCATAAGAACTTTAATAAACATGCATACCACATAATAATGTATCCCTTTTCCTTTTGGTGATTTAGAGATAGAGCTTTCTAATTGCTTCATTTTATGTTATGATGCAGAACAGGTATGCTGATTGGCATGCCTGGTTTACTTGGTACCCTGAAAACATACCAACTTAATTCATTTTTGCATCTTGAGCATCTAATAATGTTCTAATAATGGCGCTTAATGAATGAATTAACTAAATGAACTGAAAAGCCATATAAATAGCACTTAAAGGAGGCAATGAACTTTATGAGGTATACAACATGGACAAAAAGGACAAACCTTCCTGATGAGGTCACCACCACACTTAGTTACTAACTAGTCAGATAAAAAGAAGTAAACAAACGCAGTGTTAGTAGCTTTTCACAAGGCGCCCAGCAAAGTCTCCCATACCACTCCATGAGGTATTTGGGAAAACGGCACAGCTAGGTAGATTTGCGTGTGGTTGATGGCTCTTACCAAAGAGTGATATAAACCTGAAGAGAAGCATATAGGGCCATTGTTCTGCCCTTCTGGTTCAAAATTTTATGAACAAATTTAAAAAGACCTTTGATGGTAGTCTGACAAAATATGACTTCTCATTAAAAGAGATAAGTAATATGTTTCATGATGGATTCAGGACCCAAAAGGAGCTTTCTCCACAGACAAGAAAAACAGGTCGAGGATCCTTAAATTTTTTGCCTGTGTGTAATCTTCAAAATAGTCGTGATTGTTGTAGACTACATGATCTGATTCATAGAAAAAACAATAAAGCTTAAGTATTCTAGTACAGACTAAAAGCAAGGAAAATGTTAAGCTACCCATCTAACAGTGTATTAGAGATGTTTTCCTTCTACAGAGAGATTGTGCTGTAAATTGTACAGTATGTCCCTATGTTATACTAAACATGCATGTGATATAGTAAGAATGTACCTCAATTTCTGGATGTCCCAGTTTTATTTTTATCATTTTGGTAAATAGCTGAAACTACCTTTTGGTGACAAAATATAAGCTTTATCTCTGAATTTTTTGATAAGCTTTTAAATTATACACAGATTTTTGCATTCAAAATTAAAAGTATTTCCCCTGAAACAGTTGATTACCCAAACTTTCCCTTTAGTGTTTAATTAAAATTGACATGGATGTTTGAATAGCATTGTGCCTTAAAAATTTATTTGGCTTCTGTTCTCATGGAGACTTATAAGTTATGTTGAGTTGAAAATATATGTTGTCTCAGGTGTTGTGCGCAACTGATGAATTGTTGAACACTATTATCTGAAACTAATGATGTACTATGTGATGGCTAATTGAATTTAAATTTTAAAAAAAGAAAACTTATGTTGTCTCAATGAAGAATATAGCATTTACTTCAGTGGAGCAGATACCTCTACAATCTTTCTACTGTTAGAATCTCAATAACAACCTTTATAGATATGAAAAAGCCAAGTGAATCTATACAATAATCTATGCATAAACAATCTAAGGAAACATACTTTTAGAATACAGTAGTCCATCCTTACGTTGGGTTTAACCTTGCAAAGGGAAAGTAACTGCTGAGGCAGCATCCCAGGGCCTCTTGGTTCAAAGCCAGTAGGAATCAGCTTTTATGTGCTCGCATGAAACTTGTACTGGGTGGAATAGCGTCACCCCAAGATTCATGTCTTTCCCAGAATCTCAGAATGTGGCCTTATCTGGAAAAAGTATCTTAACAGATATAATTAATTAAGATGAGGTCATACTGGGGCGCCTGGGTGGCTCAGTCAGTTAAGTGTCTGCCTTCGTCTCAGGTCATGATCCCAGGGTCCTGGGATCAAGTTCCGCATCGGGATCCTTACTCGGTGGGGAGTCTGCTTCTCCCTCTGCCTGCTGCTCCCACTGCTTGTGATCTCTCTCTCTGTCAAATAAATAAATAAAATCTTAAAAAAAAAAAGATGAGGACATAGTGCAGTAGTGATGGCTCTAAATCCAATCTAACTGATGTCCTTATGAGAAAAGGAGCAGAGAGGGGCACCTGGGTGGCTCAGTCCATTAGACTTCCAACTCTTGGTTTCTGCTCTGTTGGTGATCTCAGAGTGATGAGGCTCTGCACTCAGCACGGAGTCTGCTTGACATTCTCTCTCCCTCTCCCTCTGTTCCTCCCCCCACTCATGCTCTCTCTCTCTAAAATAAATAAATAAAATCTTTAAAAAAGAAAAAAGAAAAGGAGAAGAGCCATGGACATGCACACAGAGGGAAGATGATGTGAAGACAGAGATATCCAAGGAGAAAACCATGTGATGATGGAGGCAGAGGTTGCAGCGATGCATCTACAAGCCAAGGAATGCCAAGGATTGCCAGCAATATCAGAGGTTAGGTGTGGAAGAGATTCTCCCCTAAAGCTCCAGAGAGACCCTGGCCCTGCCAACACCTTAATCTCAGACTTCTAGCCTCCAGAACTGTGAGATACTAAATCTCTATTATCTGAAACCATCCACTTTGTGATACTCTGTTATGGCAACCTAGGAAACTAATAGAAAACCTGAGGTGCCTATGGAGAATGAATTTATCTTAGGGATTTGTGAAAAATGCAAATTCAAGGTGCCTCAAGGGTTTCAAAAAGTTCTGATGAGGCTTCACAGAACAACAGATAGTCTCCCAACTTGTCTCTCTTTGGCTGGTCTTACCCCACTATAGTCTCCACTCCCCTTGGCAGCCAGGGTGATATTTCTAAAGCCTAAATCTCATCCCTCATTCCTCTGCAAAAAGCACATCAACTGTTTGCCCCATTTCCCTCAAGATAAATCCCTAGTGTCTCAGTGTGGGGTCTTCCAGATCTGTCACATCTTATGTCACCTGGTGCCAACCGTCCAACCATCTATGTTTCCAAATACTCCTGTTCTTTCTCTCATCTGCCCTCTGTGCTTTTATCCCCTCTGCCTGGGGCACACTTCCTCCTTCTCTTTCCCTCGTGCATCCCAATACCCTTTCTCCTGGCTAATGCTCCTCATTCCTGGCTTGGACATCTCTTCCTAGGAGGCCTTCTGCCCCACCCCCAAGTGATCTCTGTGCCTTCTATGCTTTGCCTAACATTGCTCATCCCTGTGTTGCACTTGCTTGTTTATTTGTGTAGCAAGCAGGAATTTTACTCTTCACTACTCAGGTGGAAAAAATGTCACATTCCATTATTTCTAAAATTAAAACTAAATGCGCTTCTTATTCTCGTTCTCTTGAATCATAAGAATTCAATCCATGGGCTTCCTCCCTCCCCCCACACTCCCATGAGATCACCCAAGAATTCTGAATTCATGCACTATCAGGAAACTGGTTCTGTAGCTACATGATGTGGCAGTTGCATGCTGACCTGTTGGGTACGGATCCTCTGGTAAACTCAGAGACTACCAACCCCCCCCCTCGCCCCCCGCAGCAACACTCTCCACAGCTGCAGGAGGACACAGAGCCTTCATAGCCACTTAAAGCCTCAGCATGGAATGACCAGTCTGGATCGCCTCCCCACCTTATATGCCCCACTCCGTCATATACAGCAACCCCTCAAACTCCTTACTTTCATTTACATCTCGGGAAACCTCTGCTCTTTCCTCCCCGCCCCCCGGCGCACGTGTACAGATAGGCATTCCTGTCCTTCCCACTTAAGTCTTTATTCCTTGCCCTGAGTCAAACCAGAATATCTCTCTTCAGTCCACTAGTAGCAGAAAAGGTGCGTGCTAACCTGCTGGGTACTGATTCTCTGGCAAACTCAAGAACCACCCTTAATACCACGTGGCATAGAATGGGTACAAGGTGCTTAGACTTTATAAGTACAACATAGGGCTCTCCATCTAGGTAGAAATGGAAAAAGATCTTGATTCTCATTATTCCACATTCCCCAAAGCTGCAAAACAAGAGCAATACAAAAAATAAGATAGGGGGTTAATTTTCTGAAAACACTCAACCTATTACACAGTTTTTCTTCCCCACTAAGAGTAGAAGTTTCTTGAGAAGGAAAAATGCCATGTTCACCACAAAGTACTCACTCTGTAGTAGGTGTTTTAACCATTATACTGCACAGGTAGATAGCAAACTATCTTTAGAAAATGGGCAAACTTGCTAGTAATTAAATAGCATAGATTAGGGGTAAACAGTACAGAATTAGACCAATCTGGATTTGAACACATGCCCTGCTATTTATAAGCTTGTGACTTTAATGTATCCAAAGTATTTGACAACCAGAGTAGATCATTATTTTTAACATTTGCTCCTCTATACGACTGTTATTTTCAGTAATACTCATGTAATAATCAGTAAATGATCACTATTTTCTCAATTAATTCTTTAGTTTCAAAACAACTAACAATTTTACAAAGTAAATTTCAAAGCTAAAGGTACTCAAATTCATCCAAATACTTAATGAATGAGCTAAAATTTATACTTACTAAACAAAAAGCTGATACCGCACAATTGACATCTCTTTTATTAATTAAAATCTTAAAGAAAAAAAAACCTCCAAATTATTCATGTAGAATGACAGCATCACTAACTCAAGTTCTGTTCTTTGTCTTTACAATCATATACTATCATTGTTCATTTTAAATTTAGTATTTAAACTCAGGTATATGTAATAGTACAGGGTTCAAGATATGAACTGCAGTCAAAGCAAGCTAAAACAAATTCAAACCATCAAAAACTTATTCTCTAAACAAATTAACTTCCGGGTAGAATCCAATGTTTGTGAAAGGAAAAGTAATATGTAAAATACTCTAATTTTGAGGCATATACTGTGTTATTAAAATCCAGCAATACCCACAATAGTTGCTTAAAACTTGGACCAAAAAATGTTTTTTCAGGAAGGAGTATTTTATCACTGCCATTATTTAGCATTGTTGGTACATAATGATTTAAACACACACACACCCATGGAACATGTTCATAGGAGCATATTCTTAATTGCCAAATAGTTGAAGTGACCCAAGCATCCACTGATGGATGAATGGATAAACAAAATGTGGTATATCCATACAATGAAATATTATTCAGCCTTTAAAAAAAGAAGGGAAATTCTGATATGTGCCACAACATGGATAAACCTTAAAGACATCATGTTAAGTGAAATAAGCCAGTCACAAAAGGAAAAACCCACTTCTCTGAGGGACTTAGAGTAGTCAAATCCATTGAGACAGAAAGTAGCATGGTGTTTGCCAGGGACTAGGGGTAGGTGGGAATGAGGGGTTATTGTTTAATGGGTTCAAATTTTCAATTTTGCAAGATGAAAAGAGTTCTGGAGATGGGTGGTGGTGATGGCTGTACAACAATGTGAATATACTTACTGCCACTGAGCTGTACATTTAGAAATGGTTAAGATAGTGAATTTATATCATGTATATTTTTACCACAAATTTTTAAAATGTTTCAAAAAAGCAAACAAGGTAGTCTGACTTTTAGCTTGTTTTTTGGTAGGTTTTTTTTTTTAAGATTTTATTTATTTTATTTAGGGAGAGAGCACCCAAGTGGGAGGAGGGGCAGAGGGTGAGGGAGAGAGAGACTCTTAAGTAGACTCGGTGTTGAGTGCAGAGCCCGACACAGGGCTCAATCTCACGACCCTGAAATCATGACCCAAACCAAAAAGAGGAGTCAGATGTCCAACTGAAAAAGCCCCTTAGCTAGTTTTATTATATTTAAATTATCTGCAGACAGTGCACCTCCTTACTACCAGAACTCAAGGCAGACCACATCCACCCCCAACCCTTGTTCTCTTGGACTTTGGGCAAGTTACTTAACTTCTTGGAGTCTGTTTCCTTATTCTCAACATGGAGATAGAGTTGTTGAAAGAATTTAATAACTTATCCTTGGCACATAGTAAATGCTTAGCAGTGCTATTTATATTAATATTTAAATGATATTTAGGTAACATGACATCAATTAAGCCCAGGGAAGTGATAGAAATAATGTTGGCAGAACCAGAAACTGGCAGCATAATACACAGGTTCTTTTTTTAGGAGAGAAATCTGATAGTTTGTGACAAAGTGTGGTGTGCAGTTTTGACCTACTGCTTCACTCCAGTGAATAAATGTTCCTCTGAGGGTCCAGCCCCCACCCCCTGCTCCTAGGGACCACCCAATCCCAAGCAAGCATGCTGCCCATCCTTGAAATGAATAGGAATCAGCCTAGCAAATCAAGGTGCTCCCTTCAGCTAAACAGCACCTGTAGAGTAAACTGAAGCACCAGCCCAGTAACATTATCCACATTTTTTTGATCTACTTCTAGCTCTCCTAGCAAAGGTTGGGAAACTGGAAGTTAACATGGAGTAATAATAATGTTTAGCTATCATTAGGGCTTCCTCTCTTGTAAAGTTAAGTTATGATAATAATGTTTAGAATATTTTTCTGGGTGGAATTTATTCATTCTCTGAGGCAGCTTCTGCTTCTGCAGTATGAAGGAAGTTGTACTTGTTCCTTCAGAAACAGGATATCATTGACCACATCTGACATGACAACATGCAGAGGAAACTCAGTACCTTTGCTAAGTGTATGAGACCAGCTGCTGCAGCAAGAGTTAAAAAAAAAAAATAGGATAGAATAAAAAAGCCACTGAAATGTACAGAGCACACACCATGCAAAAAAAACACTGTAGTGTTTTTAATTTTAAAATTAAGGACTAGAAACTTAATATCCTTAGAATTTTGTTGTTTTTATTAATTATGAAAAACATTTGTTCCCCATTCCAGCATAAGAGGCAAGCTATTTCACAAATAAGTTTTATTATAAATGACAACTACTGATGGGAATCTTGTGATCCAAAAGTAGTAATGTCACCAGAATCTAGTAGGAAAATTACTTTTTTCTAAGAGTATATTTAAAAAAAAAAAACGGAGCCTTATTTTTCAAAAGGGAGTAAAGACAAGTGATATAAAGAAATTATCTTCAGAGTCTTATTTGACACACTACAAACAAGGATCCACAGTGAATCTAGGCAGAAGTTTTGAATTGAAGGACATTTCAAAAGGTTTCCATTTGCATGACAAGATGAGTTTTCAGCCCACCACCACCACCACCATCACCATACATCTCTTTACCTGAATGTTGGTGTAGGAGTAGAAGGTGATGTTTTAAAGTGTAACTCAAGTTTGGAGAATAGACAGAAATTACATTAACCTTAGTCAAGCACAGGTTTCTTACTAACAAGAGGAGGAAAAGGAAGGAAGGAAGGAAGGAAGGAAGGAAGGAAGGAAGGAAGGAAG
>NW_027397067.1:17223493-17312022 GCF_003265705.2 Callorhinus ursinus | reverse complement strand
GAAGGAAGGAAGGAAGGAAGGAAAGAAGGAAGGAAAGAAAAGAGATAGAAGACAAATTAATTAATCAATTCATTAACTACAAGCATTCTTCCTTTTATTGCATTTCACTTTATTGCACTTCCCAGATGTTGCATTTTTTACAAATTGAAGGTCTGTGGCAACCCTACATGGAGCAAGTCTATCAGCACCATTTTTCCCAACAGCATGTGCTCACTTTGTGTCTCTGGGCCACATTTTGGTGATTCTCATAATATTTCAAACTTTTTCATTATTATATTTGTTATAGTGATTCATGATCAGTGATCTTTGATATTACTGCCGTAACTGTTTTGGGGCACCACTCTTGTGCCCATATATGATGGTGAGAATAATTGATAAATGTTATGTGTGTTCTGAACCACGGAGAGGCGGTTCCCCTGTCTTTCTCTCTCCCTCTCCTCGGCCCTCCCTATTCCCTGAGACACAAAAATATTGAAAATAGGCCAGTTAGTAATCCTACAACGGTCTCTAAGTATTCAAATGAAAGAAAAAGTCCATCGATGCAGCAGACTTCATTGTTGTTATTTTAAGAAATCGCCACAGTTTCTCCAACCTTCATTCAGTAACTACCACACTGATCAGTCATCAGCCATTGAGGCAAGACTCTCCACCAGCAAAAAAGAGTATGACTGACTGAAAGCCTAGAGGATGGTTAGCATTTTTTAGCAATAAAGTATTTTTAATTCAGATATGTACATTGTTTTTTAGACATAATGCTGTAGCACACTAAATAGACTACAGTAAAGTATAAACATAACTTTTATATGCACTGGGAAGCCAAAAAGTTCATTTGACTCATTTTATTGTGATATTTCCCTTATTGTGGTGGTCTGGAACCAAACCTGCAGTATCTCCAAGATGTGCCTATACCTAAAATGTCTTTTAAATCCTTATTACTCAAATCGTGGCCCAAGAACTGCAGCTTTAGAATCCCCTGGGGACTTGATAAAAATGCAAACTTTCAGCGCCACCCACACCCAGACCTTTGGAATCAGCATCTGCATTTTCATAAGATCCCCCAGGTGGTTTGTAGTGTATTAAAATGTAAGCAGCTGTGTTCAGAACCATGCCAAGGCCAGATGGTGGCAGGGCCTCAGCCACACTCTCCTCCACACTTGGATCTGGTGTCCCAGCTAGAGAAAACAGACAGCCCTGGCTAAATAAATGCCAGACTCAGGAGTCAGAGAGGTTAACAGAGCTGAAAGAAGGCCCAGGAGAGGCAATATTCTGACCACATGGAAGGCACACCAGAAGGCATAGACCATAGGACTGAGGCCTGTGCCCAGGGATGTCGCTAGAAACCAATCCCAAATCCCTTCTGCTCTGAGGACTCCATGGTTAGAAATCACCTCTAGAAACCAAAGGATTGAGTAATACATTCCCTGTGTGTCTGCCTGGCTATCAGGGAAGCCATTTTGTTGTGAATTCTATCCCTCACACGAAAGGGCTTTGGAAATGAGGTTACTCTTGAAAGCATCAGGTAAAATTATTAAAATAAAGCCAATTGACAAAGGAAGCTTTGCTGAAGTAACAGAGATTTTAGGATGGAGTGCATCAGAGGGCTCTTGACTACTTGTAAAGCAGATTGTCACAGAAGACAAGACAACTCATTATCAAAGACAGGGCCACTGATGTCTACTCCAACAGACACATCTACCAATAAACTTCAAACTCATGAAATCCCACTGGTGAATGCTTTCTCCAGCAGCCCTGTATAAGGGGATGCCAATAAGAACAAACTAGTAAGCCCTCCATTCCTCCTGACAAAACAGGACATTATTCTACTGATGGTTAATTTAGACACACAGAAACAGAAATACGTTATAGAGGACAGTTAATCACATGATACTTCAGCGGATGAATTCCCAATCCAGCAGTTTTGACATAACCAAGATGAATAAACTGAAGTTCTGTTAGACAAGGAAGGATGCTGATACAATTTAAAATCATTTATTTTACAAAAAAATATAAAACTCTCCCTGTTCTGGAGGGTCTTGAAGCCTCTCACTGTGAGAACACAGGCCCAAATCCATGCGAATAGGAATCCCGTGAGCACTACGAGGTTGGCTCCATTGTCAGACGAACCAAACCTGCTGAATGGGACACCCTTTGTTTGCCTTAATCCAAGGCTAGATTTCTCTTCATAGTTAGAAAAAAAAATCATTTTAAGTAGAATGCTATGCAAGGGATAGAATGGCAGGCATCTTAGAGAAAGATCCCTCCCATTAACCAGAGTGCACCACGAGTTCTTGGAACCTGCTGCTCCCTTCATATTTGGCATTAACCAGCTTATTGTCCTTGTCTAGACAAGTGCTATGGGCTGTGTAAACAGTGAATTGCTACATAAAGCCTCTATTCAACCAGAATGAAAATGTGTCAATGTGCAGCCTTTTAAGGTCCAAGGGGGCCTTTGTGCAGAGAAAGAACTACTTATAGTTACTTTGGTTTTAAACTAATATTTACTGATTAACATTACAAACTTTAAAACCTGATTTCCTTACATTTTAAGTGCAATTTACAAGTCATGTTATTCTATTGATAAATCTAATAAAATATGAATCACTTTCACTTATTCTTTCACTAATATTTGATTAACTCAAGCTAAAGAAGCTAAATTTTTTTATGAGAATCATTCCCATTTACAAATGTAGTTAATCCCCCAAGTTATTTAGTTACTTCCTTAACTACATTCCTTAACTCCATGCGAAGTTCACGTATTTACTATTCTCTTTGAGGACTTCAAATGTTTGGCAAGGTAAACTCAACAATCCCTACAAGCAAAACAACTCTGTTAGTTAATAAATTTAACACCTGCACATAAATAGTGAAGCTCATAGTTATCCTGAAAATTTCAGAACTATTCATAAAATTAGCCAAATTCTATCCCTATCAATTTAAAATTATAAGTCTGAAATCAATACTGTGGATAAAGTTGAAAGCACATGGGTAATCTGTTTTAAGCATTATACTTCAAATAGCAAATACAGGAGATTCCCCAATGATAACTTATTCCTATACTTTACACAACAGTATTATTTGTGGGTTGGTTAATTTTATTATATCCACATTTAATTATAAAACTCCATATGGTTGAAAGAACACTTAGATAGACAAAAGTGGAGTTGTAACATTGCAGACAAGTTGAGGTGATTGCACTGACCCTGAGACCCTGAGATGGTTGCTTATCAACCAGAGATCCCAGACAGGGACACAGCCCTGAGGATGCATACTTGCAATGAGAAATGTGACAAGAGAGAATTCTAATACTTGTTCCCTGGGTTTGTGTTATCTTTTTTTTTTTTTTTCAGCTTAATTTATCATGATTATGGCTTGGTTTTCAGAAATAGAATTCTACAAACCTCCCTTCACCCTCCCCTTGTTAACCCTGGCTGAATTAAACTAATCCCTTTGTTGCATGATTAAGTCTGCATTCTTTTTAGGTCTTTCTCAGCAACAGCTCTCCAGCCCTCCTGGTGTCATCTGGATCATAAATTCTTCTCAATCCTCTGCCTGACTCTGTGACTACAAATCTAAAAGTCATACCAATGGCAAAATGTTATAATATTCATTTGTATACTCTAAATAGAATCTCTGAATACCTGCAGGCAGATGACTAGAGAGGTTAAGAGAATTTACCGGCACAATTTACTAGCTATATGATGTTGGACTGCGTAATACAAAGAATGAATGGCCCAAAAGCCATTGTCTTCCCCCCTTGTCTTTTTCAACCATAGAAGCTCCAGAGCTAAGATATTTATTTCAAACTCCTCGAAGATGAGAATGATCATGGACCCAGTTCTGGCCAATGAGAAGGAAATGGAATTTACAAGGAAGATATTCTGGGGAAAGGTTTTTTAAAGGGATAAACTTGGCTTATATCCCCTTCAGCCCATCTTCTACTCTTCTATCCTTCAAGAAACAATGTCTAGAGGTCTAGAAGGATTTTGCAATTCTGAGGCCAAATGCTGCACCCTAAGGATGGAAGAGAACAAAAATGCAAGGAGTGCCAGTCCTCTTGATTTTTGTTACCATGCAAAAAAAAAAAAAAAAGTCCTAAATGTTTCAGCCTGTGATAATCAGGTTTTCTCTTTCTGTTACTGGTCTCTATTCCCATTCCTAATTGAAACAGGCAAGTTACTTATTCTATCTATACCCTAGCTTTTTCACATATGAAACAAAGATAATATCAGTATCTATCTCAAAAGAATATGAAGATTATATCAAATAATAAAGGGAAAGGATCCGGCACATTGTAAGTGCACAGAGTTGCCTATCATTCTTATCATTGTCATCATCACCATCATCATCACAAGCAAGAAACTGAAAAGACAAATGTGGAAAGTGTGTGAAATATAATTTTATTTCCTGACTGCCCAAAATAGACCAGTTTAAGTCTCTGTCATCTGATTTATACAAATATACCAGCGACCCATAATTATAATGTATTGGTACTTACTAGTATAATGTATTTGTACAAACTTTTCTACAATATTGCTGTTCCTACAATATTACTATAGTCAGCCAGGAGGGCATGTCAGTGAAAACATGCTTATGCTAAAGCTACCAAAATATTATATTTTATTTTAATTTTTTATTATATTAACAATACATATGCATTAAACAAAATTTGGAAAATAACTGAAAGATCAGTTGTTAAGACTTTGTGTATTTTATTCCAGTCTTTTCTCTTTTAATACATAAAAAATATATATATTCAAAACCCCTGTACATATACATGATATACAAAATTGGTGTTCTGCTGAAAGAATTTTTTTTAAGATTTTATTTATTTATTTGAGAGGGGAAGCGAGAGAGAACATGCAAGCATATGCACAAGTGGAAGGAAGGGGCAGAGCGAGAGGGAGAAGCAGACTCCTTGCTGAGCAAGGAGCCTGACATACAACTTGATCCCAGGACCCCAGGATCATGACCTGAGCCAAAGGCAGATGCTTAACTGACTGAGCCACCCAGGTGTCCCTAAATCGTAATTTTATCAGCTATTATGTCATGACCATCTTCTTATGTAATTAAATATTCTTCAAAAATGTGATGACTGTTGGGAATTCCACTTCTGGAATGGAGGACGAATTTGCTCTATGGACACAGGCCCCAGCAAAACAACTATATCTTGTGAAAATTATAAAACAAACAAACAACCATTTTAAGTCTTTGGAAATTGCCCTAAGTGCATACAGCAAATGAAGAAACACTTATTCAAGAAAATCTACTAAATCTCCATAAGAACAGAAATCTGTGGCACTTGAGCCATGACCCATTCCCTTCCTCCTCACCCCTACCTTCCAGCAAGATGTTCCAATCCAGGTGAGTATGGCCAAGGAGCTGCCCCTACCCTCAGCAACTAGTCAAGGGATCGGGTATGTCCCCGAGAGAGGGAGGCCCACCAGAATTTCTCATCCTCCCAGATCCAAGTTGCAGAAGATAAATTCCTGGTGAGTGAGACTGAGAGGGTAGAGGCTCTTCATCCATCCAACCTCCACACATATGGTGGAGGCTGTACTCTAGGGATGGCAAGCCAAGAGAATACTGGTATTCCAATTGACCTCACTGGAGAATCTCCCCTCCCCCAGTGCCCTACTTATAAATTAGGAGTGTCACTCCGATAAAAGTGGACCCCCACCCCTACCCCCAGCTCTGGAACAGTGGCTAAGAGATTTTGCCTAAGCGGCAGGCAGTCCATAAGAAAAGAGATCTCTGAAGTACTGCCCAAAGGAATTAACTTTATTTGAAACAAAGAGCCTATGGGTGCTCTTGAAAACAATAGAGAATTTGGTGGGAAGCAGTTAAGAGAAAGCTGGTAGCTCCATGAGAGCAAGAAGCTAAATCTTGGCCATCTAGTTTACCAGAGAAAACAACAGTTATGAACGCCTAGGTTTCAGAAAAAATCTTCAAAAAACTGGTCTCAAAAACTACCTCTGCAAACTACTTCTGTAGTTGAGTCAGACTATGGAGCAATTAATGCCCCAGGACATTGCTGAAAACAATAAACCAGTCAGCCAGCAATTAATGGAGCCTAACAGCTACATGTGATACCAACAGAGGCAGATGGTGCAATCAAGAGATCAAGAGAAGAGACTGTTAAAGAGTGCCCTGCTAAACCCACTATCATGCCAGGGACTGTGCACATGCTCAAGGATATGCCCTCTGAGAGGCAGCATCCCAGGCTTCACACGGTAGGAAAATAGACTTGATTAATATAGTCCAGCCAAGTTACTAAACAAATAAGCAAACAACAACAAAAACAAGCCCCCAGGATGAGGGATGACAGTATCCTATATTGCTATAATTTACTACCTAAAATTCCAGTTTTGAACAACAACAACAACAAAAATAAGACATGCAAAAGAAGAAGAAGAAGAAGAAGAAAAAGAAAAAGATAGAAACAAAGAAACAAAGAAAAAGAAAAGACAAGAAAGAAACTATGTCTTATATGTGGGGAAAAGCAGGCACAGAAACTGCCTATGAGAGTACCCAGATGTCAGATTTAACAGATGAAGACTTCAAAGCATCTATTATAAATATGTTGAAAGAAATAAAAGAAACCTTGCTTAAAGAAATATAGGGAGGTAGAATGACAATGTTTCATCAAAGAGAATATCAAAGAGAGAAGCTGTAAAAAAGAACCAAATCAAAGTTCTGGAATTGAAAAAAACAGTAATTGGAGTGAAAAAGTCATTAGAATTAGCAGATTTGAAGATAAGTCAATAGAGATCATACAATCCAAAGAACAGAACAAAGAAAATGAAGCAAAATGAACAGAGCCTCAGAGAAATGTAGGACACAATTAAGCACACCAACATATGTGTAATGGGAGTATCAGGAAAGGAGAGAAAGGAGCAGAAAAAATACTCAAAGACGGGGTGCCTGGGTGGCTCAGCTGGTTAAGCGTCTGCCTCCGGTTCAGGTCATGATCTCAGGGTCCTGGGATCGAGCCCCACCTGCTCAGCAGGGTGTCTGCTTCTCCCTTTACCCCTCCCCCCCACTTGCCCTTGCACTTGCATGCATGAGCTCTCTCTCTGAAATAAATAAATAAAATCTTAAAAAAAAATACTCAAAGAAATAATGATTGAATACTTCCCCAAATTGATGAAAACTTGAATCATCAAGAAGCTTAAAGAACTTCTAGTACAATAAACACAGAGAGATCCACATTCAGAAGTATCATAGTAAAAATGCTGAAACAAAAAGAATGGCAAATACGAATATGGAAATAAAAAGGAAATTTTGTAAGCAGCAAAAGACTCATCATGTAAAAGGCAACCCCAATAAAATAAACAGCTAGCTTCTCAGCAGAAACAAGAGACCAGAAAGAAGTGGGATAGCATATTCAAAATGCTGAAAGAAAAAAGATTAAGAATGTTATATCCAGCAAAACTATTTTTCAAAATAGAAAGCAAAATAAAGATATTCACAGATAAACGAAAACTGAGAGAATTTGTTGTTAGAAGACCTGCCTAACAAGAAATACTAAAGGAAGTTCTTCAAGATGAAAGCAGGTGACCCCTGGTAGTAATTCAAATCCACATGAAAAACAAAGAGTAACAGTAAAGGTAATAATGTGATTATAAAGTGCATTCTAAATGCATATTTCATCTCCTTTCTTCTTTTAACTGCTTTTTAAAGTAATTGTATAAAACAACATATATGTGTGTGTGTGTGTGTGTGTGTGTTTGTGTGTGTGTGTGTTTCTGGACCCATAACATATATAGTAGTTTTTTTTTAGATTTTATTTATTTACTTGAGAGAGAGAGAGGAGAGAGAGAGAGAGAGGGAGCATGAGTGGGGGGAGGGGCAGAGAGAGAAGCAGACTCCCCACTGAGCAGGGAGCCAAATGCAGTGCTCCATCCCAGGACCCTGGGATCATGACCTGAGCCGAAGGCAGACACTTAACCCACTGGGCCACCCAGGAACCTCTGGACCCATACATATAGAAATGTAATATATTTGACAATTAACAGAACAAAGAAAGTGGGTGGGTGCAAAGCTGTACTGGAATAAGGAAGTGATGCCAGATGGTAATTCAAATCCACAAGAAAAAAAGAAGGGAACCAAAAGTGGTAAATAAGAAAGTTTACATAGCAAACTCTATAAATATATACCTGTTCTTTCTCCTCTCACCTTTTTCTAAGACTTTATTTTTTTGAGCAGTTTTATGTTCACAACAAAATTGGGAGGGAGATACAGGGATTTTTCACATACTCCCCCTAAATACATGCATAGCCCCCCCATCATCAATATCACTAACCAGAGTGGTACCGTTTTTACCAAGGATAAACCCTCACCAACAAATCATAATCACTCAAAGATCATAGTTTACTATGTGTTTACTTAGTGTTCACTCTTCGTGTTTACATTTTATGGGTTTGGACAAATGTATAGTGAAATATATACATCATCAGGGACACCTGGGTGGCTCAGTTGGCTAAGCATCTGCTTTTGGCTCAGGTCATGATCCCAGGGTCCTGGAATTGAGCCCCACATCGGGCTCCCTGCTCAGGGGGTAGTCTGCTTCTCCCTCTCCTGCTGCACCTGTCCCCACTCGTGCTCTCTCTCTGAAATAAATAAAATCTTTTAAAAAAAGGAAATATATCCACCATTATTATATCATATGGAGTATTTTCACTGCCCTAAAAATCCTCTATGCTCTGCCTATTCATCTCTCCACTCCCTCCAACCCCAGGAACCACTGGTCTTTTTCCAGAATTTCATATATTTGTAATCATACAGTATGTAGACTTTTCAGATTGGCTTCTTTCACTTAATAATATACATCTAAGATTTGTCCATGTCTTTTCTTGCCTTGATAGCACATTTGTTTTTTTTAGCACTGAATAATATTCCATTGTCTGGCCACATTTTATTTATCCATTCACTGACTGAAGGACATATTTGTTGCTTCCAAATTTTGGCAATTAAACATAAAGCTGCAATAAGCATCTATGTGCACATCTTTGTGTGAATATAAGTTTCCAACTCCTTTCGGTAAATACCAAGGAGTACAATTGCTGAACCATGTGATAAATATATGTTTAGTTATAAAGAAACTACCAAATTGTCTTCCAAAGTGGCTGTACCATTTTACATTCTTCATCAGCAATGTATGAGAGCTTCTGTTGCTCCATATCCTCACCAGCATTTGATGTTGTAGGTGTTCTCAATTTTGGCCATTCTAATAGTTGTGTCATGGTATCTCATTGTTGTTTTCATGTGCATTTCCCTGATGACATAAAATATGGAGCATCTTTTCATATTCTTATTTGCCATCTGTATATTTTCTTTGCTGAGGCATCTGCTAAAGTCTTTAGTCCACTTTTTAATTGTGTTGTTTTCTTATTGTTGAATTTTAAGAATTATTTGTATATTTTGGATAATAATGCTTTATCAGATGTGACTTTTGCAAATATTTTCTCCCAATCTGTGGCTTGTCTTCTCATTCTCTTAACATTGTCCTTCACAGAGCAGAAATTTTAAATTTTAATGAGGTCTACCTTATCAATTATTTCTTTCATGGATTGTGCTTTTGGGTTTTTTTTGACCAAACTCAAAGTCATCTAGGTTTTTTCCTATGTTATCTTCTAGGAGTTTTATAGTTTTGTATTTTACATTTAGGTCTATGGACAAATTTTGAGTTAATTTTTGTGAAAGCTCTGTGTCTAGATTCATTGTTTTCCATGTGGATGTCCATTTTTACCTTCTTTAAAAAATATAAAATAATAATTATAACAGTGTATCGTTGAGTCTGTAACATATATAGATGTGATATGTAAAATAATAGTAGCACAAAAGGGATGGAAGAAGGATTAGAGTTAAATAGGAGTAACATTTCTATATCTCACTGGAATTAAGTTAGTGTAAATCTGAAATAGATTCTAATAAGTTAAAGATGCATATGATAAATCCTAGAGCAGTCACTAAGAAATTACTCAAAAATCAGTGAAAAAATTATCAAAGTAATTAAAATATTATACTAGAAAATATGCACTTAATGCAAAAGAAAGCAATAAAGAAGGAATAGAAGAACAAAGAAGAAAAGAGACCTACAGAAAGCCAAAAATAAAGTGATAGGCATAAATTCAACTATATCAATAATAATATTAAAAGTGACTGGATTAAACAATCCAATCAAAAGGCAAAGACTGTGAGACTGGATTTAGAAAAACCAGATCCAACTTTTTGATGCCTACAGCACACTATTTTTTTTTAAGATTTATTTATTTATTTGTCAGAGAGAGACAAGGAGAGAGAGCACAAACAGGGAGAACAGCAGGCAGAGAGAGAAGCAGGCTCCCTGCAGAGCAACATGAGGGACTCAATCCCAGGACCCTGGGATCATGACCAGAGCCGAAGCCAGACACTTAACCAACTGACTGCACCATCCGGGCATCCTTACAGCACACTTTAGATTCAAATATACAAATAGACTGAAAGTAAAAGAATGGAAGAAGATGTATCAATGGGTCAGAGAAAAATTCATCAAGGAAATAAGAAAATACATTGATATGGATGAAAAATGAAGATACAACATATCATTGCTTATGGAATGTTGCTAAACTGTACTTAGAGGAAACTTACAACTATAAATTCCTATACTCAAAGAGATGAAAGATCTCAAATCAATAATCTAAACTTCCACCTTAAGGCATTGGAAAAAGAACAAACTAAACTCAAGCAGATAGATGGAATGAAATAATAATGATTAGAGCAAAAATTAATGAAATAGAGAACAGGAAAACAACAGAGAAAATTAAACAAAAAGCTGGTTCTTTGAAAAGATCTACAAAATTGATAAATCTTTAGCAAGATAGGTCAAAAAAAAGTAAAAAGACTCAAAATACTAGAATCAGTAATGAAAGAGGGGACATTATTACTGACCATAGAGAAATACAAAGGATTATAAAGACATGCTGTGAACAATTGTCCATCCACTGAGATGAAATGGAAAAATTCCTAGAAAAAAACAAACTACCAAAACTAATTCAAGAATTAATAAACTATTTGAATAGGCCTTTAACAAGTAAAGACATTGAATTAGCAATCAAAACTACCCAGGAAAGAACCTGGGCCCTGCCTTCACTGCTGAATTCTGCCAAACATTAAGAGAATTAATACAAATTTGTAATAAACTCTTCCCTAAAATAGAAGAGGAGAACACATTTCCCTAACCATTTCATGAGACTAGTATTACCCTGATACCAAAACCAGACAAAGACATCACAAAGAAAGAAATATTATAGACCAGCATCTCTTACGAATATGGATGTAAAGATCCTTAACATAATACTAACAAACTGAACCCAACAATATATAAAAAGAATTATACGCCATGACAAGTAGGATTTATCCCAGTGATACAAGATTGTTTCAACGTCTTAAAATCAACTCATATATCAATAGAAAAAAAAAGCACATCATTATCTCAATAAGTAAAGGAAAAAAGCATTTGACAGGTTTCATGATAAATAAATACATACATTAAAAATAATACATACATTAAAAAATACATACAAAAAAATAAAACACAATAAAATAAAAATAAAAGGGAACTTCCCAAATCTAATAAAGGGACATCTATGAAAAACCCACAGCTAACATCCTGCTTAATTTTGAAAGACTATATGCTTCTCCCCCTACAATCAGGAACAGGACAAGAATGTCTGCTCTCGCCACTTCTGTTCAACATTTTACTAGAGGTTCTAGTCAGAGCAATTAGGGAAGAAAAATATATCAAAAATATTCATATAAGAAAGGAAGAAATAAAACTTTATTCACAGATGACATAATATTGTATGGTGATGCTAAGAAAGCCATTAAAAAATGAGAACTAATAAATGAACCCAACAAGGTGCAGGATACCAGATTAATATACAAAATAATTAATTTTGTTTCTATACATTGGCAATGAACAATTTTTATAATAGCTTCAAAAAGAATAATGTACTTAGGAATAAATTTAACAAAAGAAGTATAAAATTCTGAAAACTATAAAACATTATTAAAAGAAATTAAAAACTAAAAAATTGGGAAAATAGCCCATGTTCATGGATCAGAAGACTTAATTCTGTTTAGCCGGCAATATTCCCCCAAATGATCTAGAGACTCAACAGAATCCCAGCTGATTTTTTTCATAGAAATTGACAAGCTGATTATAAAATTAACATGAAATTGCAAAGGACCGGATTAGCCAAAACAGTCTTGAAGAACAAAGTAGGAGCATTCATGCTCCCTGATTTAAAAACGTATTACAAAGCAAGAATAACCAAAACAATGTGGTAATGTCATAAAGACACACATGTAGATCATTGGAATAGAATTGAGAGCTCAGAAATAAACTCATACATCTATGGCCAACTGATTTTTTACAAGGATGCCAAGACCATCCAATGGGAAAGAACAGCCTTTTAAATAAATAGGGCCAGGTCAACAGGATAGCCACATGCAAAAGGATGAAGTTGGACCCTTACTTCACATGATATGCAAAAATTAACAAAACGGATCAAAGACCTAAATGTAAGAGCTAAAACTATAAAACTTTTAGAACAAAAGGCTAAATATTTATGACCTCAGATTTAGCACTTGAAAGCACTAGCAACAAAAACATAGATAAGTTGCACTTCACCAAATTAAAGACTTTTCTACTTCAAAGAACACTATCAAAAAAGTGAAAAGACAACCCACAGAATGGGAGGAAATATTTACAAATTATGTATCTCATAAGGCATTTATACCTAGAATATATAAAGAACTCTTACAACTCGATAACAGAAGACAACTCAATTTAAAAAGACCAAAGAATCTGAGTAAATGTTTCTTCAAAGTGGTCAATAAGCACATGAAAAGATATATATATATCCTAGCCATCAGGAAAATGCAAATCAAAATTACCACAAAATGCCATTTCACACTCACTAGGATGGCTATAATAAAAAAAAAAAGATAATAGCAAGTATTGGTGAAAATGTGCAGAAATTGGAAACCTTATACCTTGCTGGTAGGAAAAATGGTGCAGCCACTATGGAGAACAGTCTGGCAATTCCTCAAATGTTTAAACATATCCTATATGGCCCAATAATTCCACTCTTAGGTGTATACCCAAGAGAACTGAAAACATATGCCCACAAAAACCTTGTATATGAATGTTCATATTCATAGCAGAATTATTCATTATGGTCAAAAAGTGGAAATAATCAAAATGTCTATCAGCTGATAAGTGGATAAACAAAAAGTGATATATCCATGCAATGGAAAATTATTCAGCCATAAGAAGGAATGAAGTAAAGATACTTGCTACAACATGGATAAACCTTGAAAACTTCCTGCTCAGTGAAAGAAGTTAGACATAAAAACCACTTACTGTATTATTCCACTTATATGAAATGTTCAGAATAGGCAAATCTATAGAAATAGGAACTAGATTAGTTGCTCCCTATGGCTGGATTTGAGTGGAGACAGAGGATTGGGAGAGTGATTGCTACAGGTACAGGTTTCTTTTCAGGGTGGTAAAAATGTTCTAAAATTGATTGTGGTAATGGTTACAAAACTGTGAATATACTAGAAATCATTGCATTTAACAGTGAATGAGTGTTTTTTTAGTGAATTTTATGGTATGTAAAATATATCGCAATAAAGCAGCTAAAAAAATAATGGCTGCAGGGCGCCTGGGTGGCTCAGTTGGTTAAGCGACTGCCTTTGGCTCAGGTCATGATCCTGGAGTCCCGGGATCGAGTCCCACATCGGGCTCCTTGCTCGGCAGGGAGTCCGCTTCTCCCTCTGACCCTCTTCCCTCTCGTGCTCTCTATCTCTCATTCTCTCTCTCTCAAATAAATAAATAAAATCTTTAAAAAAAAATAATGGCTGCAAACAATGCCTACAAAATGATAATCGATAATAAGTTTAACCATTACTCTCTTTTGACCATGGATATGGATATGATAATCTATAATAAGTTTAACCATTACTCTCTTTTGAACAATTGTTGCTTTTAGGTTTAAATATGATAAATAATGTTATAATAAGCATCCTTATACATAAATTGCATCATCTCTAATGATTTCCTCAGTATAAGTATGTCCATAGACAAAAATTTGGAGAGGAAATATTTTACAATATTAACAATTCTTATCTCTGAATAAGGGAATTGTGGGTGACTTTGATTTTTTTACTTTTCTCCATGTTCTATATTGTATTACTTTTATAATCAGAAGAAAATTAGTATGATAACCTTTATATTATTTGCATTTACATGAATTTGGAAATAATTAACTAGCTTAATACAATGTATATCCAGAAATAAATAATACTAATAAATATATATATGTGGTATTATTAATATGAATAAAAAATCTACCTTCCTCCAGAGACCATTAAAGGATATCGAAACTACAAATAAAAAAGGAATCCATGATTACTAAGCTCCTGCAATGATGTTAGCCATGTGCTAAGTTTTGTAAGACATATGTATGAATGTCTGATAAAAGGGTCCATATCTGGAAGGACTCATTTATTTCAGTAATTTATAACTGAGATGTGGGAAAAAGAATAAGAAACAAAGATATATATAAAACCATTTCAAAAGACACATGGTTAGATTATATATTGTCTGATATCTTGGACTATACCGGACACTTTTTTGTATCTCCCATAGCATTTAGGAAGTGCTTAATCATATATATATATATTTTTTGCTTAATCATATTTGTTCATTTTTTTTTCAAGTGCCCAATAGCATATAGGCCCAAAATCTTCTACCAGTGTAAGACTATATTGCACTTTCATGTAAAGAGACTTTAACATCATAATTCATTATAACTATAACATACTTACATTAATGTATCCGTATCCATTAACTATTTAATTGTCCCATTACTTGTTAGTCTCTGGTAACAAAATGAGAAATTGCCCCACATTCCAAGGAATACTTTATTAGCATATAAACACTCCTTCTCTAAATGTTTCTCTAGATTTTTGCTTGGACTTCTGATCCTTCCAGAGGCAATCAACAGAGGTATGTGTGGTCAGGGACCCATTTGCAGAAAGATCAATTGCCCAGAAAGCGTCAGTACTGCAGTTACCTGGGAGGGGCCATACCATCTCAGGGTGGGGAGATAGTTGGAGCAGCAGTAAGGTTAGAGAAATGGTTTAGGTCAACCCAACTGCTCTGGAAGCAACTCTCAGCCCTAGGATTTAAGAGCGATTTCAGAAAAGAGAAACATTGAGAACTTTTCATTTGGTGGATGGGAGTCATTAATCCTGAGGACTTAAGAGATAAACTATTAATTTTGAAAATGAAAAGCAAAGCTGGAAGAATCACACAATTCTAGACTTCAAGTTATATTAAAGAGGTATAGTAATCAAAACAGTATGGTACCTGTACAAAAATAGACACAGATCAATGGAACAGAATAGAAAAACCAGAAATAAACCCATGATTATATGGTCAACAAATCTTTGACAAAGCAGGAAAGAATGTCCAATGGGAAAAAGACATCTCTTCAACTAATGGTGTTGGGAAACTGGACAGCAACATACAAAAGAATGAAACTGGACCACTTTCTTATACCCTACACAAAAATAAACTCAAAGTGGATTAAAGACCTAAATGTGACACCCGAAACCACAAAAATCCTAGAAGAAAGCACAGGCAGTAATGTCTTTGACACTGACCTTAGTAAAATTTTTCTAGATATGTCTCCCGAAGCAAGAGAAGTAAAAGTAAAAATCAACAATTGGAACTACATCAAAATAAAAAGCTTTTGCACAGCAAAGGAAACAATAAACAAAACTAAGAGGCAACCCACTGAATGGAAGGAGATATTTGCAAATGACATCTCCAATAAAGGTTTAATATCCAAAATATATAAAGAACTTATACAACTCAAAACCCAAAAATCAAGTAATCCAATTAAAAAATGGGCAGAAGACATGAACAGACACTTTTCCAAAGAAGACATCCAGATGGCCAACAGACACATGAAAAGATGCTCAACATCGCTCATCATCAGGGAAATGCAAATCAAAATTCAGTGAGATACCTCACACCTGTTAGAATAGCTAAAATCAAAAACACAAGAAACAACAAGTGTTGGTAAGGATATGGAGAAAAAAAAAACCCTCATGACTGTTGGTGGGAATGCAAACTGGTGCAGCCACTCTGGAAAACAGTTTGGAAGTTCCTCAAAACGTTAAAATAGAACTACCCTACAATCCAGTAATTGCACTACAGGGTATTTATCCAAAAACCTACAAAATTACTAATTCAAGGCATGCATGCGCCCCTATGTTTATAGCAGCATTATTTACAATAGCCAAATTGTAGAATGAGCCCAAGTGTCCATTGATAAATGAATGGATAAAGAAGATGGGGGCGGTGTATGATGGAATATTACTCAACCATAAAAAAGAATGAAATCTTGCCATTTGTAATGACATAGATGGAACTAGAGAGTATAATGCTAAGTGAAATAAGCCAGTCAGAGAAAGACAAATACCATATGATTTTACTCATATGTGGAATTTAAGAAACAAAACAAATGAGCAAAATGGAAAAAGAGAGAGAAACCAAGGAACAGACTCCTAACTCAGAGAATAAATTGATGGTTACCAGAGGGGAGTTGGCTGGGGGGATGGGAAATAGATGATGGGGATTAAGGAGTGCACTTGTCATGATGAGTGCTAAGTGATGTATTGAGTTGTTGAATCACTATATTGTACAAAACTAATATAATACTGTATGTTAACTATACTGGAATTAAAATTTTAAAAAAGAGAGATAAACCATTAATTTGACCTTGCTTAGGATCTATAACCTGGTGGGTTCCAGAGATGCGATAAATTCTAAACTCCTCAGCCTGTCATACAAGACACTTTAAACAGACTCTCAACTTTCTCACTGGTTCTATCACCCAATACCCATCAACTTTGGTAGTGACATTTCTCATAGAAGCGCAGTCTAGTGTGGTCATAAAGATTACTCTCTCTGGGGCTACACTGCCTGTATCTCGATCCCTGCTCTGTCACTCCCTAGCTAAGGGACCTTGGGCTAACACTCTCTATGCCCCAGTGTCCTCATATGTGTAATTAGGAACATGATAATAATCACTGTATCTTTCTCAGGACTAATGTGAGAATTAGATGAGTTTATTGGTTAAGCCCCAAGAATAGTCAGCCATTATTTTTCTCCTTAATAGTTCTTTCACATCTCCACCCTTCTTTAGTTGTATTTGCTCTGTCTAGACCACCTTGCTCCTTCCCTTTTATTTCCCTTCTTTGACAGCTAAAGGCAGTCGGCCTTTAAATTTCAACCAAATATTCACCTCTCTTAAACCCTCCTTCATTCTACTGAAGTATTCATTTCTCTTCTGGACCTCCAAAGCACTTATTCAATACTTTTGCCCTCTTTGCATAAGAAAAGAACAGCTATAGTTCAGCTGTGATAGAGGAATAAGGACTCAAAAGAGAGGCTCAAAGAGCTTCTATCAGCATCTTGCAAAAGAGCACACATTATGCTTAAATTGTGAACTTGAAGCAACTAAAGATGGAGAGAATAAGAGCTTTCTGCAATTTGGCAGAAAAGTCCTGATTACTTCCTTCTTAAAGACATTTCCAATGCCTTCTTCTCACATGGAGAACAAGAAACAGAAACTTAAATTTCATCTTTGAATCTAGGAAACATCTGTAACCCCAAACCACATTATACTAAGAGGGAAATCAGATAGAGAAATGATAAATGACTTAGCAGAACATAGGGAGGTCAAATCTAAGTGCCTGCAGAGGTCATACCGGCCAGAAACAAGCCAATTTGACTTGTAGGATCCCTGTGTAGCTCAGAAAGTCAAGACACTAGCACCTGAAAAGCAATGATGAGTAGTAGTAATAATAAGATTGTTAAAAAGTCTGTAAAAAAGATCACATCTTCATCCCCAACTTTCTGAGCCTGGTGACCATCCCTCTGGAAAATTTGAACCAGAGGGTACTAACAAGGAATGGTGAGGTGAAGTGCAGGAGTAAAAACAGAATTTTAAGCAAAAGTCTGCATATTAAAGCTCAAGTGCCTTGCCAGCCCCCATCCTTTGCCCATTCTAAATATGAGCATCTAGGTATATACCTGCCAGTAGGGGAAAATTCTTCCCTGGAGACACTGACCACATACACTAGAGAAACGTCCTTTAGCTATTGATATATGGATTCCACAATGAAAGAGCAGGCTGGCCAAGCCCAGGGTTTCTTAACTTAAGCGCTATTGACATTTTGGACCAGATAACGCTTTGTTAGGGGCAGGGGCGGGGACTGTTGTCCTTGTGCGTTTTAGGATATTTAGCAGTATCCTTGGCTTCTACTCACCAGATACCAGCAGTATCCTTCGCCTAATCAAAAATGTCTTCAGAGCTCGCTTCAGCAGCGCATATACAAAAATGTCTTCAGACTTGGCCAGATGTCTGTCAGTAGTCGAGGGTGTGGGTGAGAAATCACCTCCGGTAAGAGAACCACTGACCTACAGTGAAGCTCATCAGTTTGCATTCCTCTCCCTACACAGTTTCTCATCTGCTTTCTAGTATCACCAGCCCTTTGAGTGAGCATAGCCTCTGACACAAAAGACAAAGACCAAAGCAAAAAATAAACTGTAATTAATATCCCCAGAGAGATAAGAGATGCTTCCTATTAAAACAAGAACAATATGTTATGTAATAGGAACAGAAAACAACAAAGAACTCTTAAAAATGAAATATTATCAAAACAATTTTTAAAATTTTGAAATAAGGGTAAGGCAGCAAAGTGGAACAAATGTCACCAAGAGTAAAATAAAAAGACAAAGACTGGACATATACATAAGAATATTAGAGCACCAGCCCAGAACATTGACATCTAATAAGTGTTCCAGGAGGAAAAAAAGAAAACTAAAAGTTATCAAATAATTTAAGAAAATTGTTGGAGAGGTTGGAGGATGCAGACAAAATAGGTGAAGGGGATTAATAGGTATAAAGCTCCTTACAAAATGAGTAAGTCATGGGCATGTAATGTACAGCATGAGAAATATAGTCAATAATATTGTAATAACTTTGTATGGTAATAGAGGGTAATTAGATCTATAATGGGGATTATTTCATAATGTATAAAAATGCTAAATCACTGTGGTGTATACCTGAAACTAATAGGATATTGTATGTCAAGTATACTTTAATAAAGGAAAGAGAAAAAAAAGAAAATTGTCCAAAGCTTAAGGACAAGAATTTCCAGATATTAGTGGCTGAGTGCCTAGTAAAATAGATTTTAAGAAAATACCCATATCAGTTTCACTATATTGAACTATAGGGAAAAATATCCTAAAACCTTCCAAACGGGAAAAAATCGATACATACAAAAGATTGGGAATTACAATGACATCAAACTTTTCCATAGCAAGATTAGAAACAAAAAAGACAATGGATCAAATGCATTCAAAAATCTTTTGGTAAATAATTTGTATCCATAAAATTTAACCCTGTCAAATTATCAACGGAGATGTTTATGATAGGTATGGAACAGTAAGCTCTGCTCACCACAAATGTAGCTACCATCTGTCCTGGTACAGCACTATTACAATATCCTTGACTGTATTACTTATGTTGTGCCTTTTATTCCCATAACTTATTCATTCCATAACTGGAAGCCTTATACCTCCCACTTCCCTTACTCATTTTGCCTATTCCCTGACCCTCCTCCCTCTGGCAACCATCAGTTTGTTCTCTGTATTTATTGGTCTCATTCTGCTTTTTGTTTGTTCATTTGTTTTTTTTTTAGATTCTACTTTTGAGTGGACTCATACAGTATTTGTCTTTCTCTGACTGACTTATTTCACCTAGCATAATACCCTCTAGGTCCATCCATGTTGTCTCAAATGGCAAGATCTCATAATTTTCTATGGCTGCTTAATATCCCATTAGTATATGTATACCACATTTTTCTTATCCATTTGTCTATTGATGGACATTTAGTTTGCTTCCATATCTTAGCTATTGTAAATAATGCTGCAATAAATGTAGGGGCACCTATATTTTTTGAATTGGTGCTTTCATTTTCTTTGGTCAAATACCCAATAGTGAAATTATTATGATCTATGGTACTTCTATTTTTAAGTTTTTGAGGAACCTCCATACTGCTTTTCACAGTGCCTAAACCAATTTACATTCCCACCAGCAGTGCACGAGAGTGCCTTTTGCTCCACATTCTCACCAACACTTGTTATTTCTTGTCAGTTTGATTTTAGCCCTTCTGAAGTGATATTTCATTATGGTTTTGATATACTTTTCCCTGATGATTAGTGATGTTGAGCATCTTATCAAGTATCTGTTGGTTACCTATATGTATTCTTTGGGAAAATGTCTATCAGGTCCTCTGCCCATTTTTTAATCTGTTGGGGGTTTTTTTTTGGTGTTGAGTCGTATAAGTTCTTTATATATTTTGGCTTTTAACCCTTTATCAGATGTATCATTTGCAAGTATCTTCTCCCATTCAATAAGTTGTCTTTTTGTTTTGTTGATGGTTTCCTTTGCTGTGCAAAAGCTTTTTATTTTGGTGTGGTCCTAATAGTTTATTTTTGCTTTTTTTTAAATTATATATTTTTTATTTTTTTTTAAGATTTTATTTATTTATTTGAGAGAGAGAGAATGAGAGATAGAGAGCCCGAGAGGGAAGAGGGTCAGGGAGAGAAGCAGACTCCCCGCTGAGCAGGGAGCCTGATGCGGGACTCGATCCCTGGACTCCAGGATCATGACCTGAGCCGAAGGCAGTCGCCTAACCAACTGAGCCACCCAGGCGCCCTATTTTTGCTTTTGTTTCCCTTGCAGATCCAGAAAAATGTTGCCATGGATGATGTCAAAGAAATTACTGCCTGTGTCCTCTTGTAGGCTTTTTATGGTTTCAGGTCTCCCATTTGGATCTTTAATCCACTTTGAGTTTATTTTTGTATATGGTATAAGAAAGTGGTCCAGTTTCATTCTTTTACATGTAGCTGTCCAGTTTTCTCAGCACCATTTATTGAAAAGATTTTCTCCCATGTTATGTTCTCACCTCTTTTATCAAAGATTAATTGATCATATAATCGTGGGTTTATTTCTAGAGTTTCTATTCTGTTCTATTGACCTGTGTGTCTATTTTTATGCCAGTACCATGCTGTTTGATTACAATAACATTGTAGTATATCTTGAAACCCGGTATGTGATACCTCCAGCTTTGTTTTTTCTCAGGATTGCTTTGGCTATCCGGGAGCTACTGTGGTTCCATACCAATTTGAGTATTCTTTGTTCTGGTTTTGTGAAAAATGTTGTTGATATTTTGATAGGGATTGTATTGAATCTGCAGATTGCTTTGGGTGATGTGGATATTTTAACAATATTAATTCTTTCAATCCAAGAGCATGGAATATCTTTCCATTTTTCTGTGTCATCTTCAATTTCTTTCATCAGGGTTTTATGGTTTTGAATTACAGGCCTTTCACTTCTTTGCTTTAGTTTATTCCTAGGTGTTTTATTCCTTTTGGTGCACTTGTAAATGGTGTTGTTTTCTTAATTTCTCTTTCTCCTACTTTGTAATTACTGTACAGAAATGCTACAAATTTCTAATTTTGTATCCTGCCACTTTACTGAATTCATTTATTACTTCTAGTATTTTTTTGATGGAGGCTTTAGGATTTTTTATGTATAATATCATATTGTCTGCAAATGATGACAGTTTAATTTTTTCTTTATCAGTGTGGATGCCTCTTATTTCTTTTTCTTTTCTGATTACTGTGGCTGGGACTTCTAGTACAATGTTGAATAAAATTGCCAAGAGTGGACATCCTTGTCTTGTTCCTGACCTTAGAGGGAAAGGTCTCAGTTTTTCACCACAGAGTATGGTATTCGCTGTGGGTTTTTTATATGTCCCCTCTAGCCCCGCTTTGTTGAGAGTTTTTATCATGAATGATGTTGAGTCTCATCAAATGCTTTTCCTGCATCTATTGAGATGATCATATGATTTGTATCCTCATTTTGTTGATGTGGTGTATTATATCAATTGATTTGCAAACATTGAACCATCCTTTCATCCCAGGAGTAAATCCCACTTGATCATGGTAAATTATCTTTTTAATGTATTGTTGTATGCAGTTTGCTAATATTTTGTTGAGGATTTTTGCATCTATGTTTATCAGGGATATTGGCCTGGAGTTTTCTTTTTTTTGTGGTGTCTTTGTCTGATTTTTTAAGTAAATATTTTTACTTTACATCAGGGTAATGCTGGCCTCATGGAAATGTATTTGGAAACTTTCCTTCTTTTTCTGTTTTTTGGAATAGTTTGAGGAGAGTAGGTATTAACACTTCTTTAAATGGTAGAATTTACCTGTGAATTCATCTGTTCCTGGACTTTTATCTTTTGGTCATTTTTTGATTACTGATTCAACTTCATTACTTATAATTGGTCTATTCAGATTTCCTATTTCTTCCTGGCTTGATTTTGGAAGAGTGTATATTTCTAGGAATATATCCATTTCTTCTAGGTTTTCTAGTTTGTTGGCGCATAATTGTTCACAGTAGTCTCTTATAATCCTTTGTATTTTTTGTAGTGTCAGTAGTTACTTCTCATCTCTCATTTCTGATTTTATTTATTTGGGTCGTTTCTCTTTTTCTTGATGAGTCTCTGCCTGCAGTACTTTGGACAGCACTGCTCTCTAAGGGCTTTATAGAATGTACTTTACCAACATGAGATTCTGTGAAACACTGCCACAAACCAAAGAAACCATTCCACAGTAAAAGGGTGTGTGACCATGGGCATATGGCCATGGGATACACTAGTTCTCTGTATACCACATTTCCTGGAACATCAGCCTTATCAATCTTTGGAAAGTTTCAGTTAGGTGCCAGCTTAGAGACATCATCTCACAGGGTTGTTGCAGAGTCCTTCCAGATGTGATATATGCATTCAACAAATGCATGCTATACAGTGAGTACCTGCTCCTCACAAGTGCACTACACAGGTCCAGAAACCAAGCAATAGGCTCCTCTCAGCATCACTTTCGTGAGCCCACTTGCAGACTTTATGTTTCCCAACCCTGCAACTCTAGATTAGATGTCCTGGTTCCCAAAGAGAAGGGAATGCATTCGCCAGACACATAATAATATTTCACTGAACCTAGAACAATTAATGCCTGGTCACTTAGGACTTCTCATGTTCTTGAGTCAACAGGCAGAGAAAGGAGTTATTCTATTGGCTGCAATAACTGACTGTGATTACAAGGTTGCTGCTACTTTATGGGTCAGGAAAGAGCTTACAACTTGAAGGACTCATTGGAAAATCCCTTAGTGTTTCCATTCCCAGTGAATAATAATAAATGAATGCAGTAACTATGGCCTGATGGAGTAAGACAATCAAAGCCTCATTACCCCCAGAGATGAAGGTGTGGGTGATTCCACCAGGCAGAGAATCCAGAGAGGCTGAAATAATGGCCAAGGATAAGAAAATATTAAATGGGTTGCGGAGGAAGATGAAGGATATAAGTTATGGTCTTGGGAACAGGTGTAGGAACAGGACCTATGGCTTGTTTCACCAACCCTCCCCATTGTAAATTTGTATTTTTAAGAGATTATGTGCAGCCCCCATCTTAAAGTGTTGGTTGTCAGTAGAGCATATCTCAGTGGTGCAAGGGTTAGACTGCAATAGACATTTAGGGTACCTTGCACACATGTTCTCTGTTCATCTGATATAAATGTAGCTATGATGGAGCACCTGTACTTGGTATACCCCTCAACTTATACCCCAGCTTTTCTATCCTTTTCTACCTACTGAGATACCAATTTTATTAAAATAACAAGTTTTGTTTTGTTTTTAAAATGATTCAACTGCCAGTGAAGGTGTTGTGAAATCAGATTAATGTTCAGGAGCTCAGTTAAAAGATGATGTTCCCAGCACAAGTAACAACAATAACAAAAAGATAAATTAGATATTATCCATATTAAAGTTTTTGTGCTTCCAAGGACACCATCAGGAAAGTGAAAATGGGAGAAAATTTTTGCAAATCATGTATCTGATAAGAGACTTGTATCTGGAATATATTAAGAACTCTTACTATTCAATAATAAAAGACAAATAACTCAACTTAAAAATGAGCAAAGGATATGAATAGACATTTCTCCAAAGAAGATATACATGTGGTCAACAAAGCACAGGAAAAGATGCTCAATGTCACTGGTCATAAGGGAAATGCAAATCAAAACCAAAATGAGCTCCCAGTTCACAACCTATAATCAAAAGAATGACAGATAATAATCCCTTGTACACTGCTGGTGGAAATGTAAAGAGTGTGGCCACTTTGGGAAACAGTCTGGAAGTTCCTCAAAATACAAAACATAAACCTAGCAATCCCACTTACAGGTATATACCGAAGATAAATGAAAACATATGCCCATCCGAAACTAGCACACACCTGTTCATAGCAGCATTATCCATAAATAGCCAAAAAAATGAGTTACCCAAATGTCCATCAATTAATAAACGGATTTTTAAAAATCTGGCATATCTATACAATGGAATATTATTCAGCAATAAAAAGAAATAAACACCAATACTTGGTAAAAGATGAATGAATTCAGAAAACATAGTGCTCAGTGAAAAATGCCAGTCACAAAGGACGACATATGAGATGATTCCAAGCATGTGAAGTGTCCACTATATGCAAATGCATAGAGACAGAAAGTAGACTAGTGTTGCCTAGGGTGGGAGGAAAATTGGGAGTGATTACTAGTAGATATAAGTTTTTTGGGGGCAGAAAATCAAAATGTTCTAAAATTGATTGTGATGATAGTTGCACAACTCTGTGAATATACTAAAAGCCGTTGGATTGTGTACTTTAAATAGGTGAATGATATGGTATGTGAATTATATCTCAATAAAACTGTTATTAAAAAATAATAGGATAAACTAAGGATTAGGGAAATTGGAAACTCTCTGTACTAGCTTCCCAATTTTTCTATAAATCTAAAACTATTCTAAAATAAAATATTTACTTAAAAAATAATTATACCACCAATCCAAACTATTGCTTAAAATGATGAAAGCCCAATTTGAAGAGATCTGTGGTAAACTGATGAAGGATTATTGGTTTCAGTGTATCAGTCAGAGTTTAATCATAGAGGCAGTACCACTAAAATATATTTATATATACATAAGAGAATTGGGTATAGCAGTGTGACATCATGTAATTGTGAAGCTTAATATATTTCTGTAAGGCTGTTGTTTCTGCTTCTGATGCTAAAGCTTATAGTATACAGGGTAGGCAAATGGGAAGGGAAAATCGATATAAGTTTGGGGAAAGCAAATACAAGCTAGAATTTACAAACATGATCTGGAGCCACTGTGAATGCCCTGAAATTTGTGTCAGTTGTTGTTGCTTCTGACCTTGATAATATGGGTGTCCCATAGAAGCAATGGAATGCTGAGCTAGCACACATGCCTTGCACATAATCAATGTCCAATAGTATTCGTTGAATAAATCAATGGATATCAATGTCTGTGAAAATATTTTTGTAAGCTGTAAAATTTTATATAAATGGTATTGCTGTTATCATTGTTAATACTCTGATTACTTGAAATTTATCTTGTATTTTAATCATGTTGATGATAAATAATTCCATTTTCATTTTCTCAGTAGCTTTTGAAACAGTTCATTTCCCTCTTTCTTCCCCCCAAAATCTTTTTTTCCCTGGTATTCAGAGAATTGATGAGATTCTGGCATACCCCCTTCAGTTGTCCCAGCATCATTTGTTGAAAAGGCTATTTGTTCCCCATTGAATTATTTTGGCACCCTTATTGAGAATTAATTAACAATAAATGTCAGGCTTTATTTCTGGACTCTTGATCTATTCCATTGTTATCCTATGCCTCATGTTTCTTAAATTGTTTTGATAGTGGAAGCAAAAATTGTAACAGCATCTGATGTGGTACTCAATGTATTGCAACACATAAAACAACTATATTTAAAAAGTGGAGAGGGTAAAGAGGCCTAATAGAAGTAAGTTTTCTATACTTTGCTTGAAGTAGGAAAACTCTGATACCAGATTATGATAAATTACATGTGTAAATTGTGATATGTAGAACAATCACTAAGAAGACTATGTAAAGTGATATACTGAAAAAGACAATAATAAATCAAGAAGAAATCCTAAAAACATTCAAGTAACCCATAAGAAGATAAAAATAGAAACAGTGGAATGAGAAACAAGAAATAAATAGAAAACAAATAATAAAATGGTAGACTTAAACCCTAACATATCAATAATTACTTTAAATGTAAATCATCTAATTATACCACTTAAGAGACAGGGATGACAAAATGGATTTAAAAACATGATCCAACAATGAGATCCAAACTCATCTCAAATATAATTGTATCAGTAGGTTGAAGGTAAAAAGATGGGGAAAGATATATCATGCAAGCATTAATTTTTTTAAAAAAACAGCATTAATGGCTATATTAATATCAGATAAAATAGACTTCAGAGAAAAGAAAATTAGTAGAGACAAAGAGAGACATTTTATAACGATAAGAAGATCAGTCTACTGGGAAAACAAAATGATTGTAAATGTAATGTCTCACTCATATGTGGAATTTAAGAAACAAGACAGATGAACATATAAAAAAAAGGAGAGAGAGAGAGAGAGAGGCAAACCAGGAAACAGACTCTTGACTATAGAGAACAAATTGATGGAGAGGACGTGGATGGGGAGATGGGTTAAATGGTTAATGGGTTAAGGAGGGCATTGGTAGTGATGAGCACTGGGTGTTGTATGTTAGTGATGAATCACCAAATTCTTCACCTGAAACTAATATTATACTGTATGTCAACCAAATAGAATTTAAAAAAAAACTTGAAGGAAAAAAAATAAATGTAATGGCACCAAACAACAAAGCACCAAAAGACACAGAACGAAGCTATCCCAGTTGTCCTGTCTCCACCCCAGGAAGAGGATTTGCTGGTAGGCTAGAACAACTTATGTAGATACAGTAGGTTTGAGACACAGGCTTACATGCCTTATCATTGCTGTTCTGCAATACCCAGAAAATAAGAAAAATATCATACTCAAAATAGAACTCAAAGGACAGAGCCAAAGGCACATGTCTAGAGTAGTGACCACAAAAAGGAAGGCCTTAGAGGAGAATGTAGTCAAGGACTCAGAGAGCTGGTAATATAGAGCCCAGAGCTGTAGGTTGAACACATAAGCAGCAGCATGAATACCAAGACAGAATGAGGGATTTCTTGCTACAGTTGAACAAGTGGTATGTCCCGATAGCATGTTGCATGAAATCCATGAATCCTTTTATTTTTACTTTATTTTTTTAAGTTTTTATTTTAATTCCAGTTGGCTAACATACAGTATATTAGATTCAGGTGTACAATATGGTGATTCAACACTTCCATACAACACCCAGCGCTCATCACAACAACTGCCCTCCTAAATGCTGCTCACCTATTTAACCTCCCCCCACCTCCCGTCTGGTAACCATCAGGGCATTCTCTACAGTTAAGAGTCTGTTTCTTGGTTTACCTCTCTGTTCTTTTTTTTTTTTTTCAATTTGCTTATTTGTTTTGCTTCTAAATTCCACATATGAATGAAGTCACATGGTATTTTTCTTTCTCTGACTTATTTCACTTAACATAATACTCTTTAGCTCCAACCACATCATTGCAAATGGCAAGATTTCATTCTCTTTATGGCTGAGTAATATTCTGTGTGTGTGTGTGTGTGTGTGTATACATTTGAGATATAAATATATATATATAATCTTTTTTTTTTCCTCAGTTCTAGGGTTAGGGTTCAGTTTAGGGTCAGAATAATGATAAGTATTAGGGTTAGGGACAGTGTGAGGGTATGTTCCTATTATTCTGCAGTTCAGAGATCTCTCCAGCGGTATAATTTTAGGGTAAAGGTTAGGGTTAGAGTTAGGGGTTAGGGTTAGGGCTAGGGATTGGTGGTCAGGGGTTAGGGGTTAAGGTTAGGGTTAGGGAGAGATTATGTGCCTGGTATCCTTCAGTTCCATGAATCCTTTTAAAAGGCCTAGGACACTATTGGAATTGACAGATGAAAGCATTATGGCCCAATCTTTTTTCTCAAATAAAAAATATCACTAATATTGATTGAGCACTTATTTTTTGTCTATAAATAGTAACATGTGCATCCTCTCATAATTTTCACAATAGCTCTATTGTAGTAGTTTTCTAATTGCTGCTCTAACAAGTTACCATTTATTGCTTAAAACAACAGAAATTTGTTATCCTACTTTTTTGTAGGTCAGAAGTCTGAGATGGGTCTCACTGGGGTAAAATTAAGGTAATGGCAGGACTGTGTTCCCTCTTATACACTCTTGGTAGGATATGTTTCCTTGCCTTTTCTAGCTTCTAGAGACTGCCTACATTCCTTGGCTTGTGGACCCTTTCATCCATCTTCAAAGCTAGCAAATGCAACCCAAGTCCTCTCACACTGCACCAGTTTGACCTCTTCTCCTTCATTCTTTCACTTTTAAGCACCCTTGTGATTACATTAGGTACACCCAGATAATCCAGAATAATCTTCCTGTCTTAAGGTCAGTTTATTAGCAATCTTAATTCTGTCTACAACCTTAATCCCCTTTTATCATTAAGGTTACACATTTATAGGTTCCAAGCACTAGAATGTGGACATCTTCAAGGGTATGAAGTGGGCTCTACAATCCATAACCTAACATCCAAAGCAGTGGATCTTAACTAGGGGTGATTTACTCTAGTGAAATGAGCAACGCCTGGAGACATTTTTGACTGTCATGACTAGGGGGGACTGCTACTGGCATCTAGTGGGTAGAGATGCCAACCATCCTACAATGCACAGGTTATTTCCCCACAAGAAAGAATTATCGAAATATCAATAAGGCCACTGTTGAGAAACCAAAGCCTAAGGACATGGAGACTTGGAGAAGTTAAGCATCTTGACCACAGTCATAGCTAATAAGTTTCAGAGCCATACTCTGAACCCAGGTCCATCCGCCTTTGGATCCTGAACACTTTTCAGCTTTGCCACACTGCAGCACTATACCATGAATTGTCGATGACACCCAAAGCTGAATGTCCTCCTCCACGGATGTGTTCACACACAATAAAATGACATTTTTAGTACCATTATTCTGAACATACACATGTCCAGCTCCAAGGGTCTTGGAGATTTGAACAAAGCGGTCTTGTTCAGTAGTTAAAGTAGGTGTAGTTATTTCATGGAAGCTTTCCTTGAATATAGTTCGCTCAGGCTTTAAGTGTAATAAACAAATGTGTGGAGTAGCATGCTACCAGTAATAAAGGAATGGGGCCTGGGAGATGAGATGTCATGTCAATCTTTTGCTTCTTTACCCATCTCCCTAGTTTCTGTTGATTCACTTACCAGTATATCAGTTACTGACAATACTTAGAAATATGTTTTGTCTATAAGGACAGATAAATAGCAGAGTGTGTGCATTCTGAGTGCACTCTAAGCATGAACTTTGGAAAGTCGTATTCTGGCGTATTCATATAGATGATGAACCATGTATGAAATCAACACATGATATTTATCATACACATGGAAAAATGCTTTAGTATAATATATTATGCTTTTTTTAAATTTTTTATTGTTATGTTAATCACCATACATTACATCATTAGTTTTTCATGTCGTGTTCCATGATTCATTGTTTGTGCATAACACCCAGTGCTCCACGCAGAATGTGCCCTCTTTAATACCCATCACCAGGCTAACCCATCCCACCACCCTCCTCCCCTGTAGAACCCTCAGTTTGTTTTTCAGAGTCCATCGTCTCTCATGGTTCGTCATAATATATTATGCTTTAGCAGATACAACAAAAAGTAGATTGCCTAGTCACAGATTTTTTTAATGATAATGTAGTTTACTGTTTTCAACAATCACATCATTAACACTCCATTGCATCTGAACATTACCATTGCATAAACCATTACATCATTAAATACACACTGAAAATAATTATAGCAACATTATTATTTTCTATAGCCACATGTTCCCTGAAGCACCAAGAATTATTTGAACATAATTAGGATCTCAACTGTACAAATATCAGCATGAATTTAAAAGACTTTAATTAGAGAACACCTTTTGCTTCCATTGGGTAAACAGTTACATTCTGACATCAATAACAGCAATTCATGTAATTACATATTTGTGCACAGGGTTTACTTGGTCTGAATTATTTAACAGTCTGAATCAACTTTACTACCTTGTAGAGTTTCACATTCAGGCTATCATGGTGCCATCAAATAAAGAAAACAATATTAGCTGAATGGGACATGACATGTATGTGAAGAAAGTTAAACATCTTTTTGAAGTGGTCATTGATAGGGGTGCCTGGGTGGCTCAGTCAGTTAAGCTTCCGACTCTTGATTTAGGCTCAGATCATGATCTCAGGGTCATGAGTTCAAGCCCTGCATCGGGCTCAGTGCTGGCCGTGGAGCCTGCTTAAGATTCTCTCTCTCACAAATGACATATCAGGTAAAGGGCTAGTATCCAAAATCTATAAAAAACTTATCAAACTCAACACCCAAAGAACAAATAATCCAATCAAGAAATGGGCAGAAGACATGAACAGACATTTTTCCAAAGAAGACATTCAAATGGCCAACAGACACATGAAAAAGTGCTCAACATCGCTCAGCATCAGGGAAATCCAAATCAAAACCTCAATGAGATACTACCTCACACCAGTCAGAATGACTAAAATGAACAAGTCAGGAAATGACAGATGTTGGCGGGGATACGGAGAAAGGGGAACCCTCCTACACTGTTGGTGGGAATGCAAGCTGGTGCAACCACTCTGGAAAACAGTATGGAGGTTCCTCAAAAAGTTGAAAATAGAGCTACCCTACAACCCAGCAATTGCACTCCTGGGTATTTACCCCAAAGATACAACTGTAGTGATCCAAAGGGGTACGTGCACCCCAATGTTTATAGCAGCAATGTCCACAATAGCCAAACTATGGAAAGAGCCAAGATGTCCATCAACAGATGAATGGATAAAGAAGATGTGGTATATGTATACAATGGAATATTATGCAGCCATCAAAAAAATGATATGCACAAACAATGAATCATGGAACACTACATCAAAAACTAATGATGTAATGTATGGTGACCAACATAATATAATAAAATCAAATTAAAAAAAAAAAAAGATTCTCTCTCTCTCTCTCCCTGTCCCTCCCTTGCTTGCTCTTTCTCTTTAAAAAAAAAAATGGTCATTGATGATTTAAGGCTCCATAAAAATCAATCACCATGCTGCCTCCCGAGTTTTACTGATTAGAAAAATAATCCCTTCTCCAAGAAGTCCAAGAAGCTAGTAACTCTCTCAACGTGGCCCAGTTCCTGAAAACAGCACTGAGACCAATTCTCAGGTCTCCCAATTCTGAGCTCTCTGAGATGAGAGAGATCACATCCTCATTCCTATTCCACCCTCAGCGGCTTACATAGTGTCAAGCAGAATAAGGTGTCTGCTGAATTGATTCTCCATCTAATACTCTATTTACTTGCCAACCTCTTACTAACATCTTGTTTAATATTCAGAGCTGAGATTCAGTTAAATTCCTGGTCTATCTGCCCACAACCCCTAGACCAGTCCATAATCCAGGAAGTAAAGGGAATTCTCCTAGACCCCACTACAGAATCATAGTCAGTGTCCATTCTGATTGCTGGGTGTCACATCGTGCTGAGCCTTGTACACTCTTCTGAAGATTTGATCATAAGACCTCATAAATTAATACATATTTTTGGGTAGTACAGGGCAAAGCCAGCCATAATGATGGGTGGGTTCCACATGGTTTCATTTAGTCATGTTAGGGAAGGTTGGATGCCCCAAATACCAACCCAGTTGGCTCCAAGCTACTGCAGCCAACAGCTGTAAAAGAGTTTCTTTGGCTTTTTAAACATTTTTAAATGACTTTAGAGACTAGACTGTCAGAGTATTAGCGGTTAACAGTCAAGCCTTTTCACCTTCACTCTGATTCTGACTTACTGCTTTATGACCACACACAAATCTTGAGGTCTTCTGAGCTTCAGCTTTTTTATTTACAAAATGGAGATGATTTTTACCTAATCTGGTTATTGTGAGGACTAACAAAGAAAGCACTTTGCAATGACAAAATAAATCTCAATGCCGATAGTTATACAATTCTGAATCATGCTTTCCTTAGTGAAATCCTTAAGTAACATTTCATTCTGGATGCCTTCTTTCATATACTCAAAGCTTGGTGTTATAGAAAAAGCTTTGAAGTTGGAAACACCTGAAGTCAAATGCCGGTCCGGGCACTGCCTAGCTGGGTGACAATGGTGCTGCTTGAGCCTCAGTTTTTTTTAACTGCTTGGGAGCCATGAATTCTCCTTCTGTTGTTATTTTAAGTATTGTATGATAGGACACTGGGGAGACTTATAGTGTCTATTACATAGCAAATCTGGAGTAAATACTTGTTCCCTACTTTTAGCTCTCTTTCTCCGAGAAGAAAGAGATTTCTGTGTTGCATTTAAGAAAGTAGTGTAGATCAGTGCTTGATAGACTTGGAATGTGCATGGAAACACTGGAGGATTTATTAAAATGCAGAGTTGGATTCAGTAGGTCTGGGGTGGTACCCAAGATTAAGCATTTCTAACAAGCTCCCAGGTGATGCTGTCATAACTAGTCCACAGACCCATACTTTAAGTAGCAAGGGTCTAGATGGTCTGGCTAGTTTACTAATGTCATCCACCTGCTATCCGTGTCAGAATGAGAGTCAGCTAATATTGGGATGTATCTTAGTAGGTCTCCGTGTTTCCTGGAAGAAGGACATAAACCCTGGACTTCTTATTGTTTGATTTAATTTATATTTCTTGACCCAGAAAAAAGGAATATTCTTACCATAGAAAAATCTAGTAAGAAACATTCTTAATATAGAGGTTTATCACTCATTTGGGAATCTCTTATGAATGCTAAGAAAAACTAAACTTTGAGTTCCAAGAAGGCAAGAACCATATTGTATTTTTTACTACTCTCTCCTAGCACATATGCCTTGCACATAATCAGTGTCCAATAAATATCTGTTCACTAAATCAATGGATTTCAATAATGTCTGTGAAAATAGTTTTGTAAAGTTTTATATAAATGGTATTGCTATTATCATTATTCATACTCTGATTACTTAAAATTTACCTTGTATTTTAATGATGTTGGTGATAAATAATTCCATTCCCATTTTCTCAGTAGCTTTTTTTTTTTAACAATTATAAATATTTAAACACCCAATATAGGAGCACCCAAATACTTAAAACTGTTAATAACAAACAAAAGGAAAGCAATCCATGGTAATATAATAGTAGGGGACTTTAACACTCCACTTACATCAGTAACAGATTACCCAACAGAAAGTCAACAAGGAAACAGTGGTTTTGAATGACACATTGTACCACGCAGATCTACCAGATATATTCAGAACATTTCATCCTCAACAAACAGAATACACAAACTTTTCCTTTTTTTTTTTTCTCAGTAGCTTTTGAAACAGTTTACTCCCCTTTTCTCCTCCCCAAAACCTTTTCTTCCTGGTGTTCAGAGAATTGATGAGATTCTGGCATAACCCCTCCTTCTCTGGCAGCTGCTTCCTTGATTCCTCCTGTCCCGGGACAGTGGTGGGTCCCCCTCAAGGGTCAATTCTCAACCATCTGTTCCTTTCCCCCAGCCCTCCCTCAGAAATCTTGTCCAGCTTTATGGCATCAGCTGTCACGCTATGAAGACCCAAGATGGAACTAGGACCCATCCTCAGCTCCAGTCCTCTAAGTTTAACTGCCTGCTGGACATTTAATTTCGGATGTCTGGCAATCAGTGAAATCCATAATTGAAATCATTAACCTAATCCCGAAGCGCCTCCACCTCCAGACTTCCTGTTTATGTTATGGTATCTGCAATCTCCCCATACTGAAATGTGACATCACCCTCACACTTATCTAATCCTTTGTCTTCATCCCTGCGCTCCCACACCTGATCAGCCACAAACTGCTATTGATTCCTCCCCCTTCTAGACAGCCTGCAGCCCATGAGCCCCCTGCCTTCTGAGATATCTTGGAGCAGCTACTGAATGTCTCTACAGAGATGGCATTTGCCATGGCTAAAATGACGGCTGATTTGTTTATTTGCGTATTTGTTTTTCAGGCTACCAAATGTAGTAACTGTACTAAAAATACTAAACTCTGAAATTTGATATCCCATACATACAGGATTAATCCAATATTTTGTTTTCTTGAATCTCTTATTAACAGGATGAATAATAAACTCTACTGTGTATATAAAGCCAGAAAGACACGGGTTATGACAACTGTTTACTCACTTTTTTTTCTCTTTACCAAGATATTTTGGGTTCCCTATTGTCTTAATTAAAAGTTAACATTCATGTCATAGAATAAATAGTAAACTTTAGCATTAATATGAAGAACCATTTTAAGAGGTTGGGAAAATGTAGTAGATTGAATAAGCAGGTTAAGAATTTATTGAGATGAATGGCCAACAGGCACATGAAAAAGTGCTCCACATCGCTCGGCATCAGGGAAATCCAAATCAAAACCTCAATGAGATACCACCTCCCACCAGTCAGAATGGCTAAAATTAACAAGTCAGGGAACAACAGGTGTTGGCGGGGATGTGGAGAAAGGGGAACCCTTCTACACTGTTGGTGGGAATGCAAGCTGGTGCAACCACTCTGGAAAACAGTATGGAGGTTCCTCAAACAGTTGAAATTAGAGCTACCGTTCGATCCAGCAATTGCACTACTGGGTATTTACCCCAAAGATACAAATGTAGGGACCCGAAGGGGTACGTGTACCCCGATGTTTATAGTAGCAATGTCCACAATAGCCAAACTGTGGAAAGAGCCAAGATGCCCATCGACAGATGAATGGATAAAGAAGATGTGGTATATATACACAATGGAATATTATGCAGCCATCAAAAGGAATGAGATCTTGCCATTTGCAACGACGTGGATGGAACTGGAGGGTGTTATGCTGAGTGAAATAAGTCAATCAGAGAAAGACATGTATCACATGACCTCACTGATATGAGGAAACAAACTGAGTGTTACTGGAGTGGTTGGGGGTGGGAGGGATGGGGTGGCTGGGTGATAGACATTGGGGAGGGTATGTGCTACGGCGAGCGCTGTGAATTGTGCAAGACTGTTGAATCACAGATCTGTACTTCTGAAACAAATAACGCAACATATTTTAAGAAAAAAGAAAAAGAAGAAGATAACAGGAGAGGAAGAAAAGGGGAGTATGTCAGAGGGGGAGACGAACCATGAGAGATGATGGACTCTGAAAAACAAACTGAGGGTTCTAGAGGGGAGGGGGTAGGGGGATGGGTTGGCCTGGTGATGGGTATTGAGGAGGGCACGTTCTGCATGGAGCACTGGGTGTTATGAACAAACAATGAATCATGGAACACTGCACCAAAAACTAATGATGTAATATATGGTGATTAACATAACAATAAAAAATTTAAAAAAAAAGAATTTATTGAGATGACTTTATCAACTGAAATAAGAAAATAATGTGGACCTGTTTTCACATTGTATGAGAAAGAAATTCTATAATCTAAAGAGACCTTGGAGAACAACTAAGTTAAACATCCTTATTTTTCTTTTTTAAAGCTTTATTGAGATATATTTCAGATATGATAAAATTCACCCATTTAAAGTTAAAGCTGTGAATTGTATAAGACTGTTGAATCACAGACCTGTACCTCTGAAACAAATAATATATTATATGTTAAAAAAAAAAGAAGATAGCAGGAAGGGAAAAATGAAAGGGGGGAAATCGGAGGGGGAGATGAACCATGAGAGACTATGGACTCTGAGAAACAAACTGAGGGTTCTAGAGGGGAGGAGGGTGGGGGGATGGGTTAGCCTGGTGATGGGTATTAAAGAGGGCATGTACTGCATGGAGCACTGGGCGTTATATGCAAACAATGAATCATGGAACACTACATCAAAAACTAATGATGTAATGTATGGTGATTAACATAACATAATAAAAAAAAAGTTTATAGTTCAGGGGTGCCTGGGTGGCTCAGTTGGTTAAGCATCCCAACTCTTGATCTCAGCTCAGGTCTTGATTTTAGGGTCAGGAGTTCACATCCGGTCTGGAGCCTACTTTAAATAAATAAATAAATAAAATAAAGTTTACAGTTCAGTGAGTTTTAGTATACTCACAGAGTTGGGCACCCATCCAGAATCTAATTATAGAATATTTTCAGGCTAACAGAAGTCTGATAACTTAGCCCCTGGTAACCATTAACCCACTTTCTGTCTCTAATGATTTGCCTATTCCGGACATTTCATATACACAGAATCACACATTAAATGGTCTTTTGTGACTTGCTTCGTTCACTTAGCATAATGTTTTCAAGTTTCACCCATGTTGTCTCATGTATCAGTACCTGATTCTTTTTTGTGGCTGAATAATACTCCATTGCGTGATACACCACATTTTGTTTACTCATCAGTTGATGGACATTTGGGTTGTTTCCACTTCTTGGCAATAATTAATAATGCTGTCAAGAACATTTGTGGACAAAGTTTTCATTTCTCTTGCATATATACCTAGTTGTAGAATCGCTGGGTCATCTAGTAACTCTATGTTTAATATTTTGAGGAACTGCCAAACTGTTTCCCAAGGGGCTGCACGATTTGACATTCCCATCAGCAATGTGCTAGGGTTCTGATTTCTCCACATCTTTAGCAGCGCTTGTTATTGTCTTTTTTTATTTTAACCATCCTAGTGGGTGTAAAGTAGTATCTCATTCTGGTTTAGAATCATTCTTATTTTTGGCAAGAGGACGCTGCAGCCTTTGAGACTCATGCTCTGTGTTGCAGCTAGTCATGGGCAAAATATGATCTACAAAACTATGTTGTCTTTGAGAAAGATGTGGGAGAATACCTAACTGATACTCTTGGTTACTAGAAGGTAGGAGTTAGGAAAGGAGGGAGGTAGGGAGAGACTGTTAACATTTTTCTTTATGTTCATTCATTGTTAAAATGAGCATTGTACAAACATGAGATACTTAGAACTGAATCGAACAAAATATGTGCAAGATTTGTATGCTGCAAATTATAAAACATTTCTGAGAGAAATTAAATGAGATCTTAAATAAATGCAGAGCCTTATCATGCTTGTGAATTGGAAGTCTCAAAAAAATGAGCATTGTATGTATACATATTGATTTAATAATTAGAATAAAAATACCAAAAAACAAAATGAAAAAATCTATGTCTTCTGATTTCCAGTTCTTTTGTTCATCTTTAGAGGTTTACATTAAAATCTTTTTGTGCATAAAGATCACATATATACATATATAGGTTTGTATGATATTGATATTACATAATACATGTATAATGTTATACATACATAAAAACTTACTTAAAATATTAGCAAGGTCAAACTTGGCCAAATAGAATTTGAATGTTCTATGGCAAGTGTTATACATGGCTAATGATTTGCTGGAATGTTTGAATAAAAGTGTTACACTATCAGTGTTTTCAGATTATGGAGCATTTAGCTGGAAGAAATTTGTCTTTTTGTGATTAAAATGCAATAGAGATATGGTAGGTCATATTCTCCTTGCATTCCTTGAACTCAGTTTAATAAACAGAAAAGGCTTATGACTTGATAAGCTCAAGTGAGCACTAGGTTATGACATTTGACAGATTTACTGCCATGCTTCTGGGAACTGATTATTTGGACCTCGCGTGACACTTAATCTACAGAAAATCATTTGTACTGGGTTAGCAGTTCACAAACCTCCACGGAGTCATTTTTCCAACACAAAGAAAACAATAGATTTGGTAATTTCAAATACTTAATGGCAATAAAACCAACATGTGATTAAATATAGTTCAAGTAGATGAAATTTATGAAATTTTTAAAAAAATAAAGCCCAATGCATCTTCTAAATAGCCTCTCAAAAGTCTTTTGATGTAATTCTTATATACCCATGTTGCATTAGGATATGCAGAAAACATGACATATACAATTTGATTTTCTAAGGACTATGTTGTGCTCCTTTACAGTCTTGGCAAAACTGTCTAGTGGTTTTTTAGCAGAGCTCAAAAAAAGAAAGAGACAGAAACGACAGATCAGGATCCTAGTGGTCTCTCAATCCAGTTAATTATTACATATCAAATATATACTGGCTATAATATTTTTTATTTTATTATTTATTTATTTATTTATTATTTATTTTTAATTTAAATTTTAGGTAGGGGTGCCTGGGTGGCCCAGCCTGAGTGACCAACACTTCATTTCAACTCAGGTCATGATCTTGGAGTTGTAAGATAGAGCCCCATGTGGGGCCCAGCACTCAGCTCAGAGTCTGCTCAGAATTCTCTCTCGCTTCTCCTCTGCCCCTCCCCCTGCTCCCACATGTGCATGCACACGCTCACTCTCTCTCTCTCCCCCCTCCAAATAAATAAGTAAATAAAATCTTAAAAAAATAAATTAATTTTAGGTAGTTAACATGCAGTGCAATATTGATTTCTGTAGTAGGATTCAGTGATTCATCACTTAGATACAACACCCAGTGCTTATCATAACAAGTGCCCTCCTTAATACCCATCATCCATCTAGGCCATCCCCCACCAACCTCCCTCCATCAACCCTGTTTGTTCTCTATCATTAAGAGTCGCTAATGGCTTGTTTCCCTCTCTCCTTTTCCTCTTTTCTCCCTTCCCATACGTTCATCTGTTTTCTTTCTTAAATTCCACATATGAATGAGATCATATGGTATTTGTCTTTCTCTGACTGACTTATTTCATTTAGTATAATACACTCTAGCTCCATCCACGTCATTGCAAATGGTAAGATTTCATTCTTTTGATGGCTGAATAATATTCCATTGTGTATATATACCACATCATCTTTATCCATTCATCAGTTGATGGACATTTGGGCTCTCTCCATAGTTTGGTTATTGTTGATAATGCTGCTATAAACATCGGGGTGGTTGTATCCCTTCAAATCTGTATTTTTCTATCCTTCGGGTAAATACCTAGTAGCGCAATTGCTGAATCATAGGGTAGTTCTACTTTTAACTTTATGAGGAACCTCCATACTGTTCTCCAGAGTGGCTGTAGCAGTGTGCATTACCACCAAGAGTGCAAGAGAGTTCCTCTTTCTCCACATCTTCGCCAACACCTGTTGTTTTTTGTGTTGTTAATTTTAGCCATTCTGACAGGTGTGAGGTGGTATCTCATCATGGTTTTGATGTGTATTTCCCTGATGCTGAGTGATGTCGAGCATCTTTTCATGTGTCTGCTAGCCATCTGGATGTCTTCTCTGGAAAAGTGTCTATTCATGTCTTCTGCCCATTTCTTAACTGGGTTATTCATTTTTTGGTTGTTGAGTTTGATAAATTCTTTGTAGGTTGTGAATACTAACCCTTTATCAGATACGTCATTTCCAAGTATCTTTTCCCATTTTGTAGGCTTTTAGTTTTGTTGATTGTTTCCTTTGCTGTGCAGAAACTTTTTATCTTGATTAAGTCCCAATAGTTCATTTTTGCTTTTGTTTCCCTTGCCTGTGGTGACATGTCTAGTAAGAAGATGCTGTGGCTGAGGTCACAGAGGTTGCTGCCTGTGTTCTCCTCTAGGATTTTGGTGCATTCCTGTCTAACATTTAGGTCTTTCAGCCATTTTGAATTTCTTTTTGTGTATGGTGTAAGAGAGAACTCCAGTTTCATTCTTCTGCCTGTGGTCCAGTTTTCCCAACACCATTTGTTGAAGAGACTGTGTTTTTTCCGTTGGATTTTTTTTTTCCTGCTTTGTCGCAGAGTACTCGACCATATAGTTGTGGATACATTTCTGGGTTCTCTATTCTGTTCCATTGATCTATGTGTCTGTTTTTGCACCAGTACCATACTGTCTTGATGATGACAGCTTTGTAATAGAGCTTGAAATCCAGAATTGTGATGTCTCCAGTTTTGTTTTTCTTTTTAAGGATTGCTTTGGCTATCTGGGGTCTTTTGTAGTTCCACACAAATTTTAGGATTGTTTGTTCTAGCTCTGTGAAAAATGCTGGTGGTATTTTGATAGGGATTCCTGGCTATATGATTTATATCAGATAATGCAAACCTAGTAATAAATAACTCCAGAGAAAAAGGGCCTAACTCAAGAATAAAAATGTTAATATCCAAGCTGTAGTGGAAGTAGAAGACAGCGTCTGCCTTCTTTTCCTGCAATACCATTACCCATCAGTATGAATGTCAAGCCATAGAAAACCAACAAGAATGAACAGCACTTTATGAGGACTTTGTGTATGTGTTTGAGATAGATAGGATCAGAAGCTCCCCAATCTCCAAAGGATAACAAGGAATACAAATTCCAGAGACAAGAATCTGCCACAAACAATGTGCCTTTGCTTCCCGCAGAACTTCAGACCTTTGTAATGAAGAGTAAATATTAACCAATCATCGTAAGAAGAATTTATAGACACAGCACCAAGAAAACTGGTCCTAGGATGCTATCACAGTCTATTGCTTGACATGTCCCTGGCACTAGTTACACTTTCTAAGGAACTGAATTTGTAAACACTCTTGAGATGAAATGTAGGCTCCCCTGGGTAAGTGGGTATGGAGGACAATTCAATTAAGGAATACATTGAGTATCTTATTATATATGTTTTGGGATTGTGCAGTTTAGAGAAAAACCCTCTAATATTAGTGGAAGAATCCATAAAAAAAATCTAGGTGGCAAAAAAGACCACCTCAAAACACTGCTTAAAAAATGTTTAATGTTATTTTCCTCCAGCGTTCAACAACTAATAGGATATTTCAAGATGGGAGACAGGAAGTGAATAAATGCAATAAATGCAGTAAAAATCAAGATATATAACCAATTCACATACTTTCCATTAAGTAATCTCATCTAAACCTATGCTCATCATATCCACTGACAGAAAATGTTATTGTTGAAAAAAAAGTATACTTCTTGCTTCTTGCCTAGCTTACGGTACATTGACTATTTTTACCCATTCTTCTTAGCTTCATTTTTGACTAGCTCATTATGTCAGATGCCAGGGATTAGCTTGGCTTAGCTCATCTCATCTCACTCAGAGGCATATACAGGTTTTATACAGACAGAAGCTTATATAATTTGGGGCCCTCTTTATTTTTTAAATTTTAAATCTTTTTTTAAAGATTTTATTTATTTATTTGACAGAGAGAGACACAGCAAGAGAGGGAACACAAGCAGGGGGAGTGGGAGAGGGAGAAGCAGACTTCCCGCGGAGCAGGGAGGCCGATGCGGGGCTCAATCCCAGGACCCTGGGATCATGACCTGAGCCGAAGGCAGACGGTTAACGACTGAGCCACCCAGGCACCCCTAAATCTTTTTTAATTGAAGTATAATTAACATACAGTATTATATTAGTTTCAGGTGTACAATATAGTGATTCAGCAATTCTACACATTACTCAGTGCACATGACCATAAGTGTAGTCACTATCTTTCATGAAACAATGTTATTACAATATTATTGACTATATTCCCTATGTTGTACTTTTCATCACCATAACTTATTTAGTTCATAACTAGAAGTTTGTACATCTTATTCTCCTTTATCTATTTCACACATCCCCCCACCCATCTCCTCTCTGGTAATCACCAGTTTGTTCTTCGTAAAAGTCTGGTTTTTTTTCTCTTTGTTTCTTTCTTCTTTATTTTTGTTTTTGTTTGTTTGTTAATTTGTTGGGTTTTCTTAGATTCCACATATAAGTGAAATCATGTGGTATTTGTTCTTTCTCAGTCTGACTATTTTACTTAACATTTATGCCCTCTGGGTCTATCCGTGTTACTGCAAATGGCCAGATCTCATCCCTTTTTATGGCTGAGTAATATTTCATTGTGTATACATATGTATATACCACATCTTCTTTATCCATTCATCAATCAATGGACATTGGTTATTTCCATATCCTGGGTATTGTAAATATTGCTGTAATAAACATAGGAGTGCATGTGTCTTTTCAAATTAGTGTTTTCCTTTCTGCCATTGTGGAACTATGGGTTCATATGGTAATTCCATTTAAAAATTTTTGAGGAACCTCTATACTGTTTTCCACAGTGGTCATACCAATTTATATTCCCACCAACAGTGCACAGGGGTTCTTTTTCTCTATATCCTTGCCAACACTTGTTATTTCCTATCTTTTTGATTCTAGTCATTCTGACAGGTGTGAGGTAATATCGCATCGTGGTTTTGCTATACATTTCCCTGATGATTAGTGATGTTGAGCATCTTTTCACGTACCTATTGGCCATCTGTATGTCTTCTTTAGGAAAATGTCTATTCGGCTCCTGTGATCATTTTTAATTAGATTTTTTGTTTTTTTAGTGTTAAGTTGTGTAAGTTCCTTATATATTTTGGATATTAACCCCTTAGCAAATAAGTCATTTGCAAATATCTTCTCCCATTCAGTAGGTTGTCTTTTCGTTTTATCAATGGTTTCCTTCACTGTACAAAAGCTTTTTATTGAGGGGGGGGTCTCTTTAAGGAAAAGAATATGAAATTACAAATGCCAAGTTAGGTAAAAAATTAGAATGATAATAGAATTCTCAATGTTTAAAATTATTTATTTATTTATTTATTTTAAGATTTTATTTATTTTTTTGACAGAGAGAGACACAGTGAGAGAGGAAACACAAGCAGGGGGAGTGGCAGAGGGAGTACAGGCTTCCTGTTGAGCAGGGAGCCCGATGTGGGGTTTGATCCCAGGACCCTGGGATCATGACCTGAGCTGAAGGCAGACGCTTAACAGACTGAGCCACCCAGGCTCCCCAGTTTAAAATTTTTTAAATGCTGATAAATACCATAAATAATAAAAACTCCAAGAGAATTATATAATACTTTTATTTATTAATTGCCTGACATACCATTATAAGACTCCCACAATTTTTGGTTTAGTTCCCTTTGGGAGCCTCTTCATACAACAGCTATTTTGTAATAACCTCTTCTATAAAGAGTATAGAAAAGTAATTCAGTCTTTCTTGCAGTATAGTTGATCAAAACTTTTTACATATTGAGGTTTGAGTGCATAAATCATCCCAACCTGGTACACAGACATTCTCATTTTTTTTGTTTGTTTGTTTCTTTATTATGTTATGTTAGTCACCATACAGTACATCATTAGTTTTTGATGTAGTGTTCCATGATTCATTGTTTGCATATAACACACAGTGCTCTATGCAATGTTCATTGTTTTTAATACTGCTACAGGTTTGTGCCCTAAAATCAAAAGAATTTTGAACAATTCTATTTCATACAACTCCCATCACAAAAGAAAAAATATATATGGTATGTTGATAATTGTATAACCATCATTAATGATATATGAATGGATATATGACTATATGAATATATGTGAATATAACCATCATGTATATATATATGTATGTATATACATATATATATATACAATATATATATACATACATATATTCCAACTGGAAACCTACAGTTATGCCTAGGTTTTGATGCAAACTGAAACTTCTGCTTACAATTTTATATTTGCGATGTTTGGATTAATTTTCCATAGACTAGCTTGGGACATTTTAGACACATTGCTCCACCACTTACCTGCACTGTCCTGATGACAGATGTGATAGAACCCCTGTATGTTATATAAACCTTGACTTTGCACCTTTAGGTCATGATGCTGGGTAAGTCAACATAGTGGGAGGTAGAAGTGTTCCCAGAAGCTATTCCTTCACCAGGACACCTAGCAATAACTTAATCAATCACAGAAATGATTGTAAACCACATAAATATATCCTATGAAACCTAAACTAAAACTATCACCAATCGAACTTCCTCTTACCTGGATCCTCTAATACCCACAGCCACTCCAACATCCCTAACACAAGTGCAAATGCTGTGGAAGTAAAGTCAAAGGGGTGAGAGAGCATTGTTGACTGAGAGTAGCTAAAACGTCTTTATTTTGCAAAACATACAACATGTGAATACATTGCTCAGGCCTTTCGCAAAGCCTTGGAAAGACCTGTGCAGAAAAAGAGGGTCCTGAGGCATCAGCATCCCCGTCGTCCATCTATTTGTATATTGACTGCTCATCGTGTGAGCCACACATGGAGAAGCATCTCCATGCAGAAATAAATCGTGTGATTTAAAAGGAGTTAGTCTGCTTCTCCAAAAGAAAAAAAAAAAAACCTTTCATATTGGAACCATAGTCCTCTGAGTCTTCAGGAATTTTCAATAGAGTTGTCTAGGGACAATGAAGGAAAATTACCTTGTTTCAAGAACAAGGAACAAATACCATGGAAAGGAAACCCAGGCTCAGTCAGCAAAAAATGTCCTGAGTGCCAGCTCAACCAGCCCACCTTGAACGTTTGCCCAGGGCTGTTATCACAGGTGTGTGGCAGGTAGGGCAGAAGGTGAGGCCTGGAAGAAAAGAGGTCCCAATAGCGGAAATGGATAACATCAAAGACAAACCGTGCTATCTCGACAGTTGATGCCTGGGACATAGCTTACTGCATGCCCTAAAATAAATCTATATGTAGAATCTGAGGCTGGCTCAGCAGGTTGGATTTACACCACCAGAAATGAAGTTTGAGCTCCCTACATAAAAACCTATCCTTCCAGATCAGATCAAGACTTATTTGTACCCAAAGGCAGGAGTGATTAGATAATTTCTTAAGGCATTCATCACCACTCTATGGTGTAAAACGAGAGGCAAATGGAAAAGTATTCTCAGAGAAAGATGAATGACAAATTTGTAGATTTGAGGATTATTCTTTTAATGGTCTCTGTAAATCTTAAAGGCTATTTAAAGTCTTTCAGTATTTAAGATGTTATAATTTTCCCTCTTGAGAAAACAAAAAAGAAGCACTGAGACCATTTTAAATGTGCCTTGAAAACAACCACAGAAAAATCACCAAAACATTATTCCCTAATGTATTTTTCTATAGGTCTTCTCACATAATTTTCCATTTCTTTTTTTTAAGGTTTTATTTATTTATTTGAGAGAGAGAGAGCAGAGAGAGAGAGAGAGAGAGAGAGAGAACAAGCGGGGGGTGGGGAGGGGCAAGGTGAGAGGAAAGAGCAGGCTCCCCACTGAGCAGGGCCCTGGGATCATGACCTGAGCCGAAGGCAGACGCTTAACCGACTGAGCCACCCAGGCACCCCGTAATTTTCCATTTCTATTTGAATAGGAATATAACAGAATTTTGCGAGCATGCCTAAGTAATATATAAAATCTAAATTCATAATAAGCAATTAAGCTAGGGAAACCAACACTCCTTTAACAGCAGTCTCTCTAGGTAACAATTAGAATGATCCTTAGAACACTAAATTGAAAATCATGAAAGTTCAACTGTACTTAATAGTTTTTATTCCTAGGAGATTTGACCTCCTGTCAAGTTAAAGCTTTTCTTTCCTTTTTATTTCTCCTTCATAAATACGATGCTCCAGACAATTTTCTTAGATGCAGTGGCCTGCTGATGTCACTTATTCCATGGCAACACTTAGCCAGTCTATCTTAAAGAAGCAAAGCAATTCTTGGTTGCTTTTTTTTTTTACAAAAATTGTTGTATGGAATTATTGAATCACTGCATTGTACAGCTGAAACTAATGTAACACTGTATGTTAACAATGCTGAAATTAATTTTTTTTAAATTAAAGAAACAAAGAAAAGAAAAGAAAAGATTTTTGTAGCAAAATAAATTGTTGTATAGTTCCTTAAGATATTGGATATTATATCTATTTAATTTCCCACAAAATTGAATAAAATGTTGAGGGTGGGCTACTTTAAAACATAAGCATAACATGAAATTTAGGTCAAAGAACATGCTAGAGATTTTAGTAATTAGTACCAATATTACACAATGACAAAGCTCCCCTTTCTACCCTTTCATACTTGTTTATGAACACAGGCTTAGTAAAAGCCACCATGGAGGTAAACAGCAACAGGGGCTTTTGAAAAAAGAACTTTCAAACAATGTTATTATTGCAAGAAAGAGGATCTGAAATTGCAACTACATACAAATACATTTACCTATCAACAGGACTGGAAAGTAACACGCACAAAAATGAAAATAAGTGGAGTACTTCAGGGGCGAGTGAGTAGTGTTTTTTGTTTTTGTTTTTGTTTTTTTTTCAAAAAAAGTTTTTAATCTCTTTCCCTCAGCATCTTTAAAACAATGGTTTGAAAATGAGTATGTCATCCTGTCAGAAAAGAGAGTGATACAGTCTGACTTTGCTGGTGGGGGCTAAGCCATAAATGTGACCTCTCAGCCTGTTGCATCTAGACCTAGCAAGACAGTAGCTGTGCTCTCAAAGGAATTAAATCTGGGAATTTCTTTCAATGCCTCACTATCAGAGAAGCTGTAACAGAAATAATTTTATATTCTTATATTTTCTCCAGACAGAGGACTAGAGAATAAACCGCTGAGTCTTCTCCCGCAACCTGCTCCCAGAGGTTTCTGAAACTTTTTAGCTCTGAAAGAGAGAGACCGAGTCCATTCCCAGTGAGGATATCTGTGACAGAGACCGTGTGGGCCCTAATTCCAAATTCTAATGCCATCTGCAAACTCCACGGTCTTACAAGACTTTGGCAAAGTGATAAATTATCAATTTCATCCTTTAAAGGTTAGAAAAGAAAGAACAGCACCGAAGAAGTAAAAATGGTATTGTCCCACCTTAACGAGGCCTCTGACTCTGAATTTAAGGAATAGATATAGGGTTATTTCATCTAAATCATGTTAATCAAGAGGTGGGGTTACGACTTGGGACAGCAGCATGATATCTGAGTTTAAAACATACTTCATGAATTGCTAGAACTTTGACACCACAAAAGATTCAGATTGGTTTATAGTGTGCCTCCCGAGTCGTACCTGTTTCTGAAACACTTCTGATGATTTTACCTCTTCTTAAGATGATATGCTTAGAGCAGCACTGCTTTTAACTTTCTTTCTCTTGTTCTTTCTTTCTGTCCTTCTGTCTTCCTTCATTTCTACTTATCTACCATAGCTCTTTTCTAAAGGACCAGAAAATTGGGTTAACACTGCAGCTATGTTAGCAGTTAATGTCTATTACAGGGAGAAACTGTGATTAAAGCTGGCACTTGTCAGATCTGACTTTACCCTGTATTGACTCTTTTTTTTATTGAGGTATAATTAATATATAACATTATATCAGTTTCAGGTGTACCAGATAATAATTCGATATTTGCATATATTGCAAAATGACCACCACAATAAATCTAGATAAACTCTGTCGCTGTACATAGTTACAAAATTTTTTTTCCTTGTGCTGAGAACTTTTAAGATTTACTCTTTAGCAACTTTCAGATATAGCAAGACAACATTATACATAGCATGACTAGGCTACGTAGCATATACAGCATGTAATTATAGTCGCCATGCTATCACTAGGGCCACATTGCATCCCCAGGACTTATTCATTTTATAACTGGAAATTTTTACTTCTTGATCACCTTCACCCATTTCTCACACCCCCAAATCCCCACCTCTGGAAACCACCATTCTGGTCTCTGTAGTTGTTTGTTTGTTTTAGATTCCACTATAAGTAAGATCATACTTATTTGTCTTTCTTTGACCTGTTTCTCTTAGCATAATGCCCTCAAGGACCATCTGTACAGTCACAAATGGCAAGATTTCATTCTTTTTATGACTGAATAATATTGCATTGTATATGTATACACCACATTTTCCTTATGCATTTGTCTGTTGATGGGCACCTAGGTTGTTTCTGTGTCTTGGCTACTGTGAATAAGGCTGCAATGAACATGGTGGTGCATATGCCTTCTCAAATTAGTGTTTTTCTTGGACAAGTACCCAGAAGTAGAATTGCTGGGTCATGTGGTAGTTTTATTTTTAATTTTTTGAGGGACCTCCATCCTGTTTTCCACGGTGGTTGCATGTATTGACTCTTGCAGAGACGGGCTCTCCCACAGATCTTCTCAGGCAAGAAGGTAGGCCAGAACATTGTTACACAACCTAAAATGAAGGCAAATACACAAAAGAGTTTTGAGTTCCACATGAGAAAAAGAGCACATAAATGAAAAATTGGAATTTCTTTTAATTTAGCAGCCTTTGATATTCACTATTCCTGTCTAAGCCATCCATCTATTTCTTTTCTCTTTTATTTTAATAAGTAACAAAATAAAAGCTAAATATTTCAAATATTTCTACCTATGATGTACCCCCAACCAAACATTATTTATTCTTGTTCTCTACACTCTAATTTTTGAGTTAAGGAGATAAGCTAGTAAGAAAAAGTATGAGAGGTTTTTGATATTGAAAAACTAAAAATGTGGAAGAAAACTTGAGGGAGGGACTGTAAGAAGGTGCTTTAGGAAAAGAAAAAAAATAGAGAAGAAGTAAGCGAGGAAATAAATCATCTACAAGCCAAGGAAAAGGAAAGTTACTGAAGGAGAGAAATTAGAGGATGGTGACAGAACAATTAAGGACTGATTAGCCTCATGGGAAAGGTCCTTAACAAGAAGTTGCTGTGGCACGATCCTGGAAAAGCAGTATCTATGCACATAATAGTCAACAGATTCTCTTTCATAGAATTATCCTTTTGTAACTTGAAATATCCTAACTTTTGTTGAGTGACAATGTGCTTTTCCTTGAGATAATAACCTCTTTGAGGCTGGCTAACAGAAGGGACAATTCAGTGGCTTTGTATTTTCCACTAAAATAATTAAATTTTTGGCATTGACTTCTATTTCAAAAGCAATATGCCCAAATTATTCAAATACCATTTCCAAGGCATAATAATTTTTTTGATGAAATTTCTGTCAAAAATATCTTAACTGGTCAAAACGTAAATGCAATCCAGAAAGTAAAACTCACAAAATCCAAACGAAGTGTATTCTTGAAGTGGAGAAAAGAAGCTATAACAGTTTCCCACCAAAAACAAAACAAAACCTTCTTTGAAAAAAACTTTAGGTTGAAGACCACCAAAACATGGGTCTGGCAAATCAGCAACTGGAATGAATTCCCAAGTTTGGAAATTACTCTCGAGAATTTTGCTGTGCCATTTTTAGAAGGTTCCATTTTGAAAGACAGTGTCTAAAGTATATCAATCTCCATTGTTTTACTGGAATTTAGAGTTAAAGGCAGTTTGATGAAAACAAATGCAATGATCTGCCATAGTAATCTTTTTTTTTAATTTTTTATTGTTATGTTAATCACCATATATTACATCATTAGTTTTTGATGTAGTGTTCCATGTTTCATTGTTTGTGCATAACACCCAGTGCTCCAGATCTGCCATAGTAATCTTAATGATCAGCAACTACTGCAACTCTTTCCTTGAAGCAAAAGGGAAGCCATTTTAGTTTGTAATGCAGATCTTATGAATATCTTTTGGGCAGAATTGGACAGTGCAAGGTCAAAACATGATAACCAGGCATGTGCTTCTAAGCAGCCTAGCTTAGGAAGATGACCAGTGTTGTTAGAGCCTTTTATATCTAATTTAGACAATATTAGAGAAAATAGCCCTGCGTGGTCTTGGGCAATTCACTGAGGCTGTTCTCTCGTGTGTAAAATGTGAATAAAAATACTTACCTCACTGAGTGGTTGTGAGAAATAAGTTAGATAATGTTTACAAAGCCCTTAACAAAGCACCCCACACATAGAAATGACTTCAATAAATGGCTAACTGTATTATCTGTAAGTGTAATCAGATTTGACTGATCCTGCCCCACGGAGACTGTTCTCTGAGAATAGTTTTTGAGCAGATGACTGCTCTAAATCAAGAAGGGAAGTCGAGAGAGCAGACCCAGGATATTGCTGGGAAGGTGGAAGATCTGATCTGAGTAACTTAGTAGTGGCAACAATCCTTAGCCAGGAGCAAGAAAAAGATGGAAAGGAAAAATCATAACGAGTATTTTCAGAACCTGTAATTACCTTTTGCTGAGGGATGTCAGACATACTCTGGATTTTAATCAGAGATTTTAGGGAATTCTTAAGGCTGAAAGAGGACTTAGAGAGATCATTTCTCTAATTTTATTTTACAGAGGAGGACACTGAAGGCTGGACACATGAGAAATTTTAAAACTACATGATCGGTTAGTGAAAACACTGGGACCCAGAACTGCTGACTTCTACTCCAGTGTTTTTTCCACAACTTAACACCCTCTGCCACATAAAAGTGAGTAAGACTTCAGAAGAGATTTCAGAAACATCCAAAGGAATATTTGCTATTAGGAAGGGACAAGGAACAGAAGCAGAGGATTGCATAGATTGGAATAGTTCATGTAGACCCTGGTTCATTTCTTTGGTTTTTCTCATATGTTAATGGAAAGAAAGAACAAAGCAAAAATATTTCCAAAGAGCGCTCACAGTAATAAGGGGCTTACAGGAGAAAATGTATACTTGGTGTATATGATGAACTTGCAGGGATAACTTTTTAATAATCTCAGTGAGAATGATGTGCATACATTTATGTAACTTTCAGAAAGAATTCAATACACAAAACAATTTAGGGTTATTATCAGAAACACCCCCAAAAATACTAAATAAGGAATTTGGTATAATTTAAAAATCATGAATATAAGCAATTTTATAGAAAAGGAGCTAAAAAAATCTTAGATTCTCTTATTATTTCAAATTAACTTCCAATATTGTCAGCTTACAAAGTGCATTTGTTAGTTTACGTGTTTACACGCTATTTAGTATTATTTAATACTTTTCATATCTTGTTACATTAAAATCCACTGGACTATCTGAACTCTGAATAGATCATTTTACCATTTTATAAATCATGCATTCGTCATTTAGAAAATATTGGTTCATTTTGTATGCAGATTTTCCAAATGTTGGCACATTTCATGATATAAGAAAGTATATCCATTAATAGCACTGCTGATATCATCAGAAAAGTCTTTAAGGATTAGCTCGTGGTGGTGGATGAATTGTAATATTCACCTGAAAGTTTGAAATGTGTCATTGACAAGTACTGTCAGTTGTTTTCCTTAAAGTGATTGGGTGGGGGGCTCATTTACTTCACTTAAAGAAAATGTCAAATACCCAAGTCATGATAAGCGTAGTTTGTCTATCAGTCATACTTTCAAGTAAAATGGTGTTTCATGAAAAAACCAGCTACTTTAGTTCACAATGCAAACAGTGGCAGACAACCTCTGTCGTATGTAGCACAGAATGTAGCACTTTATGCCCACTTCCCATTTCGTCACACAGAATATGAAGAAGATGTGATCTCAGAGGTTGAGTTATCATAAAAATAATTTCTATGTTGAAGACATGCATAAGCTAAAATTGGCATTTTTTAAAGTGAGTGCATAGCAGTGAAGAATGCAGTGACTATCCATGTAGTTTGCTCTGTGCCGAGGCACCGCGGTTTTATTGACCATTTCTTTCACACCATCATGGCATTTGTCAACCCAGCAAAAAAGGCAAATGTCATCTTTGTATTCATACCAAAAGAGTTTTGAACTTTTAGATATCCCCCAGGAGGGTGTCCGGGACACCCTGAGGTCTGCAGACCACACTCTGAGGAACCCTGCACTACACTGTATTAATGATGACAGCATGGATCTCATTGCTACTATTTATGTATTTGATTCAGGCATCCTTCTAATTCCTTAAGATGTACTTCTTCTTGTTTCTTATTAATCAATTTGGTCAACAAATATTTTATGTATGCTCGTTACAGGGAGAACCCAGGAAATGGCCTCCGCTCATAAATAGCATAGAACCTTCTAGAAGAGACAAAATTTTAAATAGGACATCAGAAATTGGATAAATCTGAAAATTTTAAAGGTGTTATGGAGTAGTTTAAACTTAAAAACTTGAAAATGAAGTAGATATAAAAAGGTAATTAGAAATGCTTTCAACAAGGAGAAGTGGGAAATTAAGTGAAACATAGTACAGCTGAAGAAAAAGACTGATGTTTTTATTGCTAGCCATCTAGTGCATTCAATGGATATTTGATGTGAGAAAAATTTATAAAGTAGAGTTGCTTAGACTCTGGAAATGAGAACAAATAATAAAGATTTATGATTAAGTGAGGAACTGTAGGTGTATCTTTCTTTCAAGACCAAAATTTGAATGTTTTATTAGCTTTAAGTGCCCTCATAATTGTAGTAAGTGCTGCAGTGGAATAGAATGTAGTCAAAAGTGAGTGAAATAATGTGTGTAAGACACTGTGGTTTCTTCGTTTTAAAAAGAACACCATCCAGGGCGCCTGAGTGGCTTAGCCGGTGAAGCGTCTGCCTTCGGCTCAGGTCATGATCCCGGGGTCCTGGGGTCGAGCCCCACATTGGGCTCCCTGTTCAGTGGGGAGCCTGCTTCTCCTTCTCCCTCTGCTGCTCCACCTGTTTGTGCTCTCTCTCTCTCTGTCAAATAAATAAAATCTTTTTAAAGTTTTTTTAAAAAGAGAGAATCTCATGAGCAGAGGCATTGGCTTGGAAAACTTATTCATTTTTCCAATACATATTTACTGATTTTCCACTTTAGGTACCCTTCTAGATACTGAGGCTAATAGTGGGGGACAAGATAAGAGAGTAGTTGGAAGTTGGAAGAAAGGGAAATGGGGTGAGAAGAAAGGGTTGAAATGACCACAGTATTACAGAAATGAAATTGGCAGGACTTTGTAACTGACCAGACATGGGCAGGGAGGATGGGTGAGGGATTTTGCACCCAAGGGACGAGGGAAGCAGCAGTGTCGTTAACATAAGGAGAACAGAGGAAGAAAGTTGGACAGGAAGATAATAATTTCCATTGTAGACATAATGTACGTGGGGTTTAAAGGGGCAACTAGAGCGCCTGGGTGGCTCAGTCAGTTAAGCGTCTGCCTTCTGCTCAGGTCATGATCCTGAAGTCCCAGGACGGTGTCCCACATTGGGACTTCTCCCTCTGCCCCTCACCCCACTCTCGTGCTCACTCTCTCTCTCTCTCTCTCTCTCTCTCTCAAATAAACAAATAAATAAATAATTAAAGGGGCAACTAGGTGCAAGCCGGGAGAAATGAGGGACTGAAATTTGAGAATGCCACAGGATAAAAGATTGGAACAGAGATTTTGGAGTCATGTTCACAGAAATAAGAGATTGTGAAGCAGGGGGGAAATGATTATGATGGAGGTGTGCGTGTGTCTCTGTGTGGATGTGGATGTAATGACAACTGACAAGAGAAGAGGGTCCAGCAGAGATCTTTGGAGAACCCCTGTGTTTAGGAGTCCAGAGAGATCATATGTGTCCATATATAAATACAATACCTTGTAGAGAGGGGAGTGCCTTCAGAGAAATGCAGATGGTCTTACAGCACTTTGCAAGAGAGGCCCTGCCTCTAGCTGAGGAGTTCAGGAAAGGTTTCATTGAGGATGAACATTTAAACTGGGTCATATGGTATGTGGGATTTCAATTTGGGGGGCCTGGGGACTGGGCGAGAAGAAGTGGGTATTCAATTTAGAGGGAACAGCATGAGCACATAACATGGAGATGAAAGGGCAAGGCACTTGTGGGAATAGAAGTTTAAGATGCTAGAGTAAAAGCTTTGCTGATATGAATAACTCCAAAGACTCCAGTGTTAACGTGAGTTGTGTCCTCCTCACTCCATTTCTGGTCACTTGATTTCAAGAATGATTGGTATGTTTTTTCATTGATAACTTTTTTTTAAAGATCTACTTATTTGAGAGAGAGTGGGAGGGGCAGGGAAGAGGAAGAGAGAGACTCTCAGGCAGACTCCCAGCTGAGCACAGAGTCAGAGGCCATGGGGCTCGGGGCTCAATCCCAGGACCCTGAGATCATGACCTGAAATCAATAGTCGGACACTTCACCAACTGAGCCACTCAGGCACCTCTCTTCATTGTTAACTTTTACTCATGCATGTGTAAACATTTTTATTTCTACTTCATTGTGAATTTCCATCATCACTGCATTTATTATAAATCTAACGGTCTTTGTGACTTCACTTAAACATGATGCAGTAAGGGAGGGAAAGTTGTCTGAGGATTATTTGGCAAATGAAATTCTCCACAGATTAAGAAAAACATTTCTCCCAGTTCTTTCATGTGACTAAACTTTGACTAAAGTAAAAGGAACTTGTTTCTTGTGGCTTTGTTCCAGAGTTTTTTTAGACATTTGATTGTTTTTTGTTGTTGGTTTGGGGCGCTTTTTTTTTTTTTTGCAAAGCACTCCTTTGGTTTAAATGTTGTATTAATATTTGTGTTTGCTTTACAACTTTTCTGTTTCCTTGTCTTCCCATGTGTGTACTATGGTGTTACTTGTGGTGCTGACTTGCAGACTGTGCGGTTTGTCACAGTTGCCAGTGATACATTGCACTGATAGTATTTTGCCTGCTGTGCTTGGATAGATTGCTCAAACCAGGAAACATATACAAGAGCTCAGTTGTCAAGGCATGTTGTTGCCAACAAAATCTTGAGGCACTATTCACAACATTCATGTCACCTACAATTGGCCCGATCTGAATTTAAAAATCGACCTATGGAAAGTATTTTTTTAAAGGATTTTATTTATTTATTTGACAGAGAGAGACACAGAGAGAGAGAGAGGGAACACAAGCAGGGGGAGTGGGGAGGGAGAAGCAGGCTTCCCGTGGAGCAGGGAGCCCGATGGGGGACTCGATCCCAGGACCCCGGGATCATGACCCGAGCCCAGGGCAGATGCTTAACGACTGAGCCACCCGGGTGCCCCGACCTATGGAAAGTATTAAGGAAAATCACGATACGTGTGCAAACTTCAACTCGGAGAATGACTCATTCTTAGTCAACTGTGAGAAGATTTGAAATGAAAAGAGAAAGCAGGTGTCATAGAATACTTAACAAGTTTTTTCAAAGCTTTCCAGAAAAACAGTGGAGGAAAAAAATACAGACTAGGAACTCTAATGAGATATATCACAGTTTCTAGTATGTGTAGTGAAGGGAGGCCACAGCCATGCTCTATCAAACCCCATTTCTGAAACTAGAACCACTCTGAACATGTAAGGGGTTGAGCCTTCGGAACAAAAGTGGTGACTTGCCCCCATAAGGAATTTGTTCTAGAGCTCAGAAACTGGTTGGCTAAGGCAATGTACCATCATAGCACATGCTTTGTTCCTTTCTATTGTGGTAGATATGCCTAACATACAATTTATCATTTTAACCATTTTTAAGTGTACAATTCAGTGGCATTAAGTATAATCACAATGTTGTGCAACCACCACCACTATTTCTACCACATTTTCATCATATCAAACAGGAAGTCTGTACTCATTAAATAATAACTCCCCATTCCTCCCTTCCCCTGGTCCCTAACAGCCACTACTTTATTTTCTGTCTCTATGAATTTTACTATGCAAGATATCTCATATAAATGGAATCATAAGAGCGTTTGTCCTTTTATGTCTGGTTTATTTTGCTTGACATAGTGTCTTCAAGATTCATCCACATCATAGTGTGTATCAGAATTTCATTCCTTTTTAAAGAGGAATAATTTACCATTGTGGATTCACGCCACAGTTTGCATATTCATTCATCCATCGGTGGACATTTAGGTTGTTTGCACTTTTTAGCTGTTGTGAATAATGCTACTACAAAGATTGGTGTACAAGCATCTGTCTGAGTTCCTGCTTTCAGTTATTTTGAGTATATACCTTGGAGTGAAACTGCTGGATCCTATAGTAATTCTATGTTTCATTTTTTGAGGAACCACCCAACTGTTTTCCACAGTGGCTGCATCATTTACATTTCCACCGACAGTGCATGAGGGCTCCAACCACTCCACATCCTCACCAACACTTGTTTTCCATTTGTTTGATACTAGCCGTCCTAATGGGTGTGCGGTGGTATCCCCCTGTAGTTCTGATTTGCATTACCTTAATCACTAATGATGTTGAACATCTTTTGATGTGCCTTTTGGCCACATGCATATCTTATTTGGTAATGTCTATTTAAGTCTTTTTATTTTATTTTTATTTATTTATTTAACAGAGAGAGACACAGTGAGAGAGGAAACGCAAGCAGGGGGAGTGGGAGAGGGAGAAGCAGGCTTCCTGCTGAGCAGGAAGCCCAATGCGGGGCTTGATCCCAGGACCCTGGGATCATAACCTAAGCCGAAGGCAGATGCTTAACAACTGAGCCACCCAGATGCCCTTAAGTCTTTTACCCATTTTTGAACAGAGCTGTTTGTCCTGGGAAAAATTTTTCAGGCTTTGACTTTGGATATCTAATCACTGCATTTTCTAAAGCTAATGACCGCTATTACTAATTGGTTCACTTATTACCAAATGAACAAACTACATTTTATTTTTTTTAAAGATTTTATTTATTTATTTGACAGAGAGATAGAGAGAGCACAAGCAGGGGGAGTGGAAGAAGGAGAGGGAGAAGCAAGCTCCCTGCTGAGCAAGGAGCCCAATATGGGCCTCGATGCCAAGACCCCAGGATCATGACCTGAGTTGAAGGCAGACGGTTAACCGACTGAGCCATCCAGGCGCCCCAAATTTCACTTTAAATTTCACTAAATTTTGGATACCAACTCCTTCCACTCTAAGAATTGTGAACTTTTACTAATTCTTAGACAATTTGAGATTCCTATATACTATAAGTAGAATTATTTTAGTTGCACTTAAAGAATTGATTTGATACTGCTAATATATATAACTTATTTTGCTATACCTTGTAAAATTTTAATTATATTATATAAGTTGTTTACCTAAAAAAATTAATCCTGAGATCCTTCAGAAGTAATTTCATTTTTATTCCTTAACTTTAGAGTTATTGTAAATTTTTGAGCTGTGAATAAGATGTTCAAATGGATATTAACTGGTTTATTCAGAAACCCCTTACTAGTTTCTAATTTAAAGGGATTCAGGAGATGTGGAAGAATCCCGTGAACCCATGATTTTGAATCTGAAAAGGAAATGACATTTATAGGCTTAGATGATTATCTGTACATTTGTTCTGTATAAATTCGCATGCTGCCACCTCCAAAGATACTCTAAGGCACCACCATCTACCGTTCAGGCTATTTAAAGCTTTTACTGATTTCTTTCCTCCATTCTTCACCTAGAAAACATTGTTGACAGAGAAACTGGAGAGATCTTTAAAACATTTAAATCAGATAATATCATTTCTCCGATTAAACAAAAGAAGCAACATAACAAAACAAAAACATTCCAGTGGCTTCCCCATCACACTTAGAATAAAATCCAAATCCTTAATGAGGCCCACAGGGTCCTACATTGATCTGGTCTCATCTCCTTTCCCTGTTTCTCGGTTGATTAATTGCCTCTACATTGACCATATTCATGCACTGAGTATTTGTACTGGTTCCCTCTATCAGCCCTTGCCTAGCTTCCTTCCTTCCTCATTCAGGTCTCTGCTCACATGTCATCTTCTCAAAGAGGCCTTCCCAGACCTCTGTATCCCACTTTCTAATACATTTCCCCGTTTTATTTTTCTTCATAGCTCCTAACACTAGCTTATGTTGTATTGTTACATTATGTTACCTTATGTTATGTATCTGTTTTTTGCTATTCTCCTCCATTAGATTTTTCACTTCATTTAGTCAGGGACCTTTCTCTGCCTTATTTTATTTCCAGTGCCTACAAGAGTGCTAAACAGGTAGTAGTCACTCAACAAATATTTAGTAAATAAACAAATGAATGAAAAGACTAGAGTTGAAAAATCTTTAAAGGTATCATAATTTTGGTAAAATCCCTACATATTCATTTCCTAGGGCTGCTATACAAATTCCACAAACTGGGTGGCTAATGGTAAATTTCACATTATGCTGTTTAAAGTCAGTGGTTTAAAACAAAAGAAATGTGGGGTGCCTGGTGGCTCAGTCAGTTAAGTGTCTGCCTTCGGCTCAGGTCATGATCCTGGGGTCCTGGGATTGAGCCCCATGTTGGTCTCCCTGCTCAGTGGGGAGCCTGCTTCTCCCCTGCCTGCCTCTCCCCTGCTTGTGCTTGCTCTCTTCCTCTGTGTGTGTGTGTCAAATAAATAAATAAAATCTTTAAAACAAGAAAAATGTATCCTCTCACAGTTCTGGAGTCCAGAAGTCTAATATCAAGGTGTTTGTAGGGTCGGTTCCTTCTGAGTGCTCTGGGGGACCATCTGTTCTATGTCTCTTAGTTTCTGCTGACAGCCAACAATCCTTGGTGTTCCTTGGCTTGTAGATGCATCAATCCAATCACTGCCTCCATCTTCACGGGGCATTCTCCTTGTGCCTCTGCCTTCACATGGCTTTTTATTTTTTTTAAGATTTTATTTATTTATTTGACAGAGAGATAGAGAGAGAGCACGAGTACGCAGAGTGGCAGGCAGAAGGAGAGGGAGAAGCAGGCTCTCCGCTGAGCAGGGAGCCGGATATGGGGACTCGATCCCAAGACTCCAGGATCATGACCTGAGCCGAAGGCAGCCGCTTAACCGACTGAGCCACCCAGGCACCCCGACATGGCTGTCTTCTTATAAGGACACCAGTCATAATGGATTGGGGGCTCATCCTAGTTCAGGATGACCTCATCTTAATTTAACTAATTATACCCGCAGTGACTTTATTTCCAAGTAAATTCACATTCTGAGGTACTGGAAGTTATGATCTCAACATCATATATATATATTTTTTTTTTGGTTGCAGGGGAGCAGACACAATTCAACCTGTAACAACCTATAACCAACTGCTTTGAGATCTTAATATCTCATTACTTGAACTATTTTTTAAAGATCTTATTTATTTATTTGAGAGAGAGAGAGCGCAGGAACAGAGGGGAGGGGCAGAGGGAGAAGCAGACTCCCCACTGAGCAGGACCCTGGGATCATGACCTTAGCAGAAGGCAGACCTTAACCGACTGAGCCACCCAGGCGCCCCTCATTACTTGAACTATTTTGAAGAAGGTATTGGGCCCCAAGGCAACGCACTGGAATCAAAAGCATAGGAAATGTAAATAACGCAGTTGTTTTCTTTATATCTGTTATTACTTCATATAACAATGATATTTAACAAGTTCAGAGATACTTGTTAGTTGGAAAAAAAATGTTTAGTAATCAATTTTTAGGTACATTATAAAAAAGTTTGCTTTTCTGAGTAATGTTCATTCTGTTCAACATTTTACACTGTTACTATGTGAAGTAAAAAGGAAAGGGACTCTTGTTCTTTGTAACTATTCTTCTTCAGAGATAGCAGGAAAGAACAGTATTTTTAAAACCAGAAAGTAAACCTCAGACAGGTATACACTTAAATATTTATAACCAGAGACCAAAATTGGTGTTTCACATTTGCCAGTCCTCCCACATCCCTTAATTGAACAGATGGGTTTTATACTGTGCACCCCCACAAAAACAGCTAAACTTGATTAGTTGCTGTCGTTGCTGTTGTTTTTTCCAAACCTCAAGTGTGGAATGAATTTAGAAGAATTAGACCCTCTGAAACATCTCCTGCTCCAATTCGGATACACAGAAATTGAGTGAAATGATTGCATTAGCTTCCTTGGGCTGCTGTAACAAATTACTATAAACTGGGTGGCTTGAAAGAACAGAAGCTTATTCTTTCACAGTTCTGGAAGCTAGAGGCTCAAAATCAAGGTGTTGGCAATGCCATGCTCCCTCTGAAGGTTGTGGGAGAGAATTTGTTTTGTGCTCTCTTCTAGCTCCTGGTGGTTGCTGGCAGGCCTTGGGGTTTTTGACTTGTAGAATATCACTCCAATCTTGGTCTCTGCCTTCACATGACTTTCTTTCCTGTGTGTATGTGTACCTGCAAATCTCCCTCTTCTTATAAGGACACCAGTTGTAGGGGATAGGGCCCACTCTAATATCATGTGACTTTATCTTAACTTGATTACACTGCAAAGACCCTATTTTCAAAAAAGTCATAGGTCCCAGGCATTAAGACTTAACCTATCTTTTGGGTTCAATTCACTCCACTAAAATGATTTTAATTTTCTAAATGAGAAACCTAACACATATACATAAATTTTAGAATGCAGTAGTCCTACCATGTTATAATAAACCTAGCAGCTTCTTGTTCATCTCAATACTCTACCAATTCCTGGTCTACTGACACAAGGATGTTCACTGTTTTTAGCTGTTTCTTAAAATATTTCACTCCATGTTATTAACTCACATCTCATTTTTTGCTATTACCTATTGATCTTTTACTATGGAAGATGAAAACTTAGTTTTCTAATACCACCCAAAGAAACACACACTTTTCATCTTCTTCCACTTCTCAGTATGGTTAGTTATAGCACTCTATTTTTGTTAAATCAATATTCAGGGCTTATATTATTGTGCCTACGTGACTATTATTTATAGAAGGGCCATAAAATGTACAGTGATTAAATGTATTTTCTTTTACAACTCTTTTATTCTTGGTGATAGTAATTAAGTCTCTTCCCCCCCCCCTTAGTATTCTATGTAGTAATAATAAATGTTCAGCCTCTTCAGGTTATCTGTTAGTTCCACTTCCCTCACAGAGACCCCATAATCCTGTTCCCATATGGCCTGGTTTCTCTCTAAGTATTCTCTATGGCTGAGACCTTAGGATTATCATTCTGGGCCTTTCTTTCCTTCTCTCCCCTGTTGAAGCTCCTGTTGGCTGGATCACAATATTTCCCTTTCTGGGTTTCCTCCCTCTTCTTGATAGGCCACTTCCTATAATAATCACTTCCTGAGAAAAGGTATGATAGGAGTGAAACACTTGAGTTCCTCAATATCTGAAAAATATCTCTATTTTACTATTAAACTAAATTGATAGTATGGCCTGGTATACAGTTTCCTAGATGGGAAATCAAATTCCGTCACAATTCTGAAGGTTTTATAAAATTTTCTCCTAGCTCCTAATTTATTGCTGAGATGGCCTTTACCATTCTGATCCATGGTCCTTTGTATGTGAGGTGTTTTTATTTTTACTCCCTAGAAGGTTTTACATTCTTTTTTTTTTTTTTGGCCCCAGTACTGAAATTTCACAATATGTCTTGTAGGTCTTTTCTCTATTTGTTATTCTAGGTACAAATTTGACTGTTTCCATCTGGAAATGTGTGCCCTTCAGTGCTGCTGAATTTTCTTGAACTATTTCTTCACTACAGTTTTCTCAATTCTTTCCTTCCAAAACCATCCTTATTTGGATATTAGACCCCCTGGACTGGACTCCAATTTTACTATCTTTTCTCATATTTCTGTATCTTTAATTTTTTATTTTACTTTTGAGAGAGTATCTTCAACTATTTTCTAACCCATCCAATACATATTTAATTTTTGATGTCACAGTTTTTAATTTTAAAGAACTATCTCATTTTTTCTTTTTATATCATCATGCTCTTATATAATATAACTTTTCATCTCTCTAAGGATATTATTGGTCTTTTGGAGGGGGGGTTCTCTGTATTTTTCTGTTTCCCCTTGTTTGTTTGCTTTTCTATTTGTTTCTATTGTCTCTCATGCAGTGGGATTTATTCAAATTCTGGTAATGCTTGATTGTTCTGTCATATTTAAGAATGAGATATTGATAATGCTATTTTTAAACTCCATGTACATCAGGGGCGCCTGGGTGGCTCAGTTGGTTAAGCGACTGCCTTCGGCTCAGGTCATGATCCTGGAGTCCGGGATCAAGTCCCACATCGGGCTTCCTGCTCAGCAGGGAGTCTGCTTCTCCCTCTGACCCTCTTCCCTCTCGTGCTTTCTATCTCTCATTCTCTCTCTCAAACAAATAAATAAAATCTTTAAAAAAAATTAAAAAAAATAAACTCCATGTACATCAGTAAGACTTACCTTAGAATTATATGTGGACCCATTTCTTTGGTTGGAGGACTCTAAGCTGATAGCTCCTATAAAACTTTTGCCTTGGGTGGGTCCACTTTTCTAAAAGAGGAATCTTCTAGCCTCTTGCCTCCAGGATAAAAACCTGGCTGTCAACAAGTAGACAGATTCTCATTTATCCTGCCACTTTTCATATGATACTCTAACCCCACCCTCACCTCTGTCAGGTTAACCCAAGTCCAGAGCATGTTTGGTTAAATCCATCCACTTGTTTGCTGAGGTAAAGGAGAACAAGTTAGCTGTCTGGGGTTCTAACCACTGTTTTAAAGAACTTTGATTAATCCTTTTCTTTTTCAGCCCACTTGCATCGTTGCCTTCCAGAACACCTGGAGCCTCAAATTTCTGAGATCGTTCTGGGTCTTCGCAGCAGGGATTGTCCAGATGTAGTCCTCCGCATTTGTAAGCTTTGGTTTTAGCTTTCTGTTCTGCTAAGACATGTGCAACTTGCCCATCCACCTTCAGTTTCTAAAAGATGGACCTGTCAGTTTTCATTTCCCCTCCTTTTCTCTTTGTCCTCTTGGGTTTAGGCCTTATTTCTTCTTTCAGTGTCATTTAGTAGGGCTTGGGGAGGAAACATTTATGGATGCATATATGTAATCTGCTGTGTTTAGCCAGAAGTTCTCTGATAGATTATTCATTAGTGTATCATCATGGAAGGTGCTTGTCAATTAATTTTGAGTTCCTAAATAGTCTAGAGCAACCAACCCTCAGGTGAATTTTTCCCTCCCTGCCCTTTATTTTATTAAATGTTCATCATTGCATTATAAACGTTTTATTTTTACTAACAGTTTAAATAATTAACATATAATTTTTTAACAAAATAACATGTTTATTTTTGAAAATGTGGCCAATAGAATTCATCAAGAAAACATTTTAAAAGAAAATGAAAAACCACAATCCCACCACTTTGAACATTTTGGGGAAATACCTTGGGAACCATTTGGGGGGAATATATTGAGCTTATTTTATGAGCTTTATCAAGTAAAGAAATTGAATTAGCAATTTATAATCTTCCACAAAGAAAAGTCCAGGTCCAGAGAGTTTCATTGGTAAATCCTATCAGACATTTATGGATGAAGTAATACCACTTGTATGCAAACTCTTTCAGAAAATAGAAGAGTAAAGATTATTTCCCAACTTATTTTATGAGACCGATATTACCCTAACACCAAAGCCAAACAAAGAAAGTACAAAAAAAAAAAAAAAAAAGCTATAAGTCAGAAGAAGCAAAGCAGATTTTATTTTCAACATTTTAACCTACCAGGGCCTGCCTGAAGGACTGGTCTCTGTTTTGTCTAATTTGGATCTCAAGCAGGAAGAACAAGTGGGCACTGCTCAGGAAAACTGTAGGGAGACTGGCCCACAGAAACCTGGGTTAAGAGATAATGGGTGGAGGCCTGAGGGGAGACGCTCTGGGATATAAAGACATTTGAAAACAGCATGTACACAGGAAATTCAAAAACATACACATACAGGCCCAGGCAAGATGCATGCTCAAACAATACCTAGGAAGACCTTAAGATTTCCCCTTGGGGTGATCACAAAGCTTACAACCAAGGCTCAGCTAATTAGTGAGAAAGTTCCCTAGCATAGGATCAGTCCACAAAGACTGGGAGAGGTGATTGTCTTTTCAAATGTCCAATGTTCAACAACAACATAAACAACAAAAGTCTCACGAGACATACAAAGAAACAGGAAAACATGATACATTCAAAGGAAGAAAATAAAGTGGCAAAACCCAGTGCTGAAGAAACATAGATATCACACTTTGTAGACAAAGACTTTAAAACAACTGTCTTAAATATGCTCAAAGAGCTAAGGGGACAACACTAATAAAGAACTAAAGGAAATCAGGAAAACAATATATGATCAAAATGAAAATATCAACAAAGAGGTAGAAATTATAAAATGGAACCAAGTAGAAAGTCTGAAGCTGAAAAATACAATGGAATTGAAAAAAAATCACTAGAGGGGTTTAATAGCAAAGTTAAGCAGGCAAAAGAAAGTCAGCAAACTTAGAGAAAGGATATTTGAACTTATGGAACTCTATCAAGTAGACCAATACATGCATTACAGGGGTCCCAGAAAGAGAAGAGAGAGAGAGAGAGAGAGAGAGAGAGGGAGGCAGAGAGGTTACTTGAAGAAATAATGACAGAAAAGTTTCCAAGTTTGTGGAAATCATGAATCTACAAATCCAAAACCAACTACCCCAATAGAATAAGCCCAAAGGGACCCACACTGAGACACAGTATAGTCAAACTGTTGAAAGACAAAGAGAAAAATTTTGAAAGCAACAAGAGAAAAGAGAAAAGATCTCATATACAAGAAATTATCAATAAGATGATCTGCCAGTTCTTCAGAAGAAACTTTGAAGTCCAGAAAGCACTGGGATGGTATATTTAAGGTAACAAAAGGAAAAAAACCATCAACCAAGAATTCTATATTTGGCAAATTTGTCCTTCAAGAATGAAGGAATAATTAAGACATTCTTAGATAAATGAAAACAGAGGGATTTCATTCTATTGGACTTATCCTACAAGAAATGCTAAAAGCAGTCCTTCAAGTTGAAATGAAAAGATGTGGGGTGCCTGAGTGGCTCAGTTGTTAAGCATCTGCCTTCGGCTCAGGTCATGATCCCAGGGTCCTGGGATCGAGCCCCGCATCAGGCTCCCTGCTCAGCCAGGAGCCTGCTTCTCCCTCTCCCGCTCCCCCTGCTTGTGTTCCCTCTCTAGCTGTCTCTCTGTGTCAAATAAATAAAATCCTAAAAAAAAAAAAGAAAAAGAAATGAAAGAATGTTAGACCATAACACAAAGTCATATGAAGATATAAAGATCTCCAGTAAAGGTAAACACATGAACAAATATAAAAAATAGTATTATAACTTTTGTTTGTAACTCCACCTTTCACTCTCTACAAGATTTAGAAGATAAATGCCTAAAAAATAATTACTAATTTATGTTAATAGTTACACAATATATAAAGATGTAATTTGTGACATCAATAGCACAAAGTGGAGGGAGAGCTATAAAAGAGTAGTATTTCTGTAATGTGATCGTCATTAGGTTGGTATCAATTTAAAAAAGACTGTTACAATTTCAGGATGTAATGTAATGTACTGAGCAACAATATGGATGAACAGGACCTAACAGATAAACATAGCATACAGAATACTCCAGCCAACAACAGTAGAATAAACATTTTTCTCAAGTGCACATTAAACATTCTCAAGGATAGACCAAATGCTAGACCACTAAACAAGTCTTTTTTTTTTAAAGATTTTATTTATTTATTTGACAGACACACAGTGAGAGAGGGAACACAAGCAGGGGGAGGGGGAGGGAGAAGCAGGCTTCCACAGAGCAGGGAGCCTGATGCGGGGCTTGATCCCAGGACCCTGGGGTCATGACCTGAGCCGAAGGCAGGTGCTTAATGACTGAGCCACCCAGGCACCCCACACGTCTTAATAAATGTAAATAGATTGACATAATACAAAGAAACTTCTCCAACCTCAGTGAAATGAAACAAGAAATCAACAGCAGAAGGAAAATTGGAAAATTTACAAGTATGTGGAAATTAAATGACACATTCTTAAATGATCAAAGGTCAAAGAAGAAATCACAAAAATTATTAGAAAATGTCTTGAGACAAATGAAAACAAAAACACAACATACCAAAATTTATGGGAAACAGCAAAAACAGTGCTAAGAGGGAAATTTATAGATATAACATATTTGACAAAAGAAATCTCAAATCAATTATGTAACTTTACACCTTAAGGAACTAAAGAAAGAACAATAAACTGAACCTGAAACTACTAGAAAGAAGGAAATAATAAAGACAAGAACAGAGATAAATAAAACAGAATAGAAAAACAACAGAGAAAATCAACTAAACCAAAATTTGGTACTTTGAATACAAAATTAACAAATCATTAGCTAGAATGACAAAATAAAGAAGACTCAGATTACTAAAATCAGAAATGAAAATGAACACATTAACATAGATTCTACAGAAATAAAGAGGATTATAAAAGCATACTATGAACAATTGTACACCAACAAATTGAATAACGTAGATGAAATGGAGAAATTTCTAGTGATAAAAAACCTATCAAGATTAAATCATGAAGAAATAAAAAATCTAAATAGACCTAAAATAAGTAAGGAGATTGAATCAATAATCAAAACCTCCCAACAAAGTCCTAGAGCAGCTGGCTTCACTAGTGAATTATACCAAATACTTAAGACAGAAATAACATCAATTTTTCTCAGACTTCCAAAAAAAAAAAAAAATGAAGAGGAGGAAACACTTCCTAACTCATTCTATGAGGCCAGCATTACTCTGATACCAAAGCCAGACAAAAACATTACAAGGGCAGAAAACTATAGAGCAATATTCCTTATGAATATCAATGCAATAATTCTCAATAAAATAATAGCAAACTGAATTCAGCAGCATATTAAGATTATATGCCATGACTATATAAGATTATTCCCAGAATGCAAGGATGGTTCAACATCTAAAAATCAATCAATGTAATATACATTAACAGAATGAAGAAAAAAAACCAGACAACCATCTCAATTGATACAGAAAGAGGATTTGATAGAATTAAACATTCTTTCATGATAAAAACACCTAACAACTAGGAATAGAAGGCAACTAGCTGAATATAATAGAGGCTATATATGAAAAACCAACAGGAAACATCATACTCAATGGTGAAAGACTAAATGTTTTTCCTTTAAGACCAGGAACAAGACAAGGATATCCACTTTTGTCCCTTATATTTAACATGGTAGTAGAAGTTCTAGCCAGATGCAACCACTCTGGAAAACAGTATGGAGGTTCCCCAAACAGTTGAAAATAGAGCTACCATACGATCCAACAATTGCACTACTGGGTATTTACCCCAAAGATACAAATGTAGGGATCCAAAGGGGTACATGCACCCCAATGTTTATAGCAGCAATGTCCACAATAGCCAAACTGTGGAAAGAGCCAAGATGTCCATCGACAGATGAATGGATAAAGAAGATGTGGTATATATACACGATGGAATATTATGCAGCCACCAAAAGGAATGGGATCTTGCCATTTGCAACGACGTGGATGGAACTGGAGGGTGTTATGCTGAGTGAAATAAGTCAATCAGAGAACGACATGTATCATATGACCTCACTGATACGAGGAATTCTTAATCTCAGGAAACAAACTGAGGGTTGCTGGAGTGGTGGGGGTGTGGGAGGGTGGGGTGGCTGGGTGATAGACATTGGGGAGGGTATGTGCTATGGTGAGCGCTGTGAATTGTGCAAGACTGTTGAATCACAGATCTGTACCTCTGAAACAAATAATGCAATATAGGTTAAGAAAAAAAAAGAAGAAGAAGAAGATAGCAGGAGGGGAAGAATGAAGGGGAGGAAATCGGAGGGGGAGACGAACCATGAGAGACGATGGACTCTGAAAAACAAACTGAGGGTTCTAGAGGGGAGGAGGGTGGGGGGATGGGTCGGCCTGGTGATGGGTATTAAAGAGGGCACATTCTGCGTGGAGCACTGGGTTTTATGCACAAACAATGAATCATGGAACACTACATCAAAAACTAATGATGTAGTGTATGGTGATTAACATAACAACAACAACAAAAAGAAGTTCTAGCCAGAGCAATTAAGCAAGAAAAAGAAATAGAAGGCATCCAAATTGGAAGGGAAGAAGTAAAATTATCTGTTTGCTGATGACATGATCTTATGTTTAGAAAACTGTAAAGATTTCACACACAAAAAAGAAAACCCCAGATAGAACTAATAAATGAATTCAGCAAAGTTGCAGATACAAAAACAAAAAAACAAAAAAAAAACCAAACAAACCAGTGGCTTTTCCATAACTAATAATGAACAATTCAAAAAAGAAATTAAGAAAATAACTTTATTGATGATAGCACAAAAAAAGAAAAAATACTTGGGAATTCACTTCACCAAGGAGATGAAAGACTTATATCTTAAAAAGTATAAAACACTGGGCTGCCTAGGTGGCTCAGTCAGTTGAGTGTCCAACTCTTGGTTAAGTGTCAACTCTTGGTTTCTGCTCAGGTCATTACCTTGCAGTTGTGGAATCAAGCTCTGTGTCAGGATCCTCTCTCGGCCCAGAGTCTGCTTCAGATTCTATCTCCTCCCTTTGCCCCTCCCATTGCTCACATGTGTATGCTCTCTCAAATAAATAAATAAATAAATAAGATCTTTAAAAAAAAAGTATAAAACCCTGCTGGAAAAAACTAAAAGAAGGCATAAATAAATGAAAAGACCTCATATTCATTATTGAAAGATTTGGTATTGTTAAGATTTTAATAGTACCCAAAGTGATCTACAGATTTACTGCAATCCTTATCAGAATTCCAAAGACATTTGTTTCTTGCAGAAACAGGAAAATCTATCCTAAAATTCTTACAGAATCCCAAGAGATCCTGAATAGGCAAAACAATCTTGAAAAAGAAGAACAAGGTTGAAGGACTCACACTTCCTGACTGCAAAACTTATAGAAAGCTACAGTAATCAAAACAGCATAATGTTGGTATAAAGACATATACCAATAGTATAGAATAGATAGCCCAGAAATAAACCTCACATACATGATTAAATGGTTTTTGACAAGGGTATCAAGACTATTCAGTGGGGAAAGGACAGTCTTTTCAACAAATAGTGCTTGGAAAACTAGATATCTACATGCAAAAGAATGAAGTCGGACTCTTCCTTACACCATACATAAAAGTTAACTGAAAATGGGTCAAAGACCTAAGTGTAATTATAAAACTCTTAGAACAAAACATAGGGGAAGAGCTTCATGACTTTGGATTTGGCAATGATTTCTTGGATGTAACACCGAAAGCACAGTCAGCAAATATAAGAAAAGATGAATTAGATCTCTTCACAAATTCAATACTTTGGGGCATCAGATTGATCAAAGGAATAAAAGATCACTCAAAGAATGAAAGGAAATACTTAAAAATCACATATCTGACAAGGAATTAATACACAGAACATACAAATAACTCCTAAAACTCACAACAAGTAACCCAATACAAAAATAGGGAAAGGAGGATTTCAGAAGGCGGGGGGCATAGGGTAGCCGGGTGATGGGTATTAAGGAGGGCATGTGTTGTGATGAGCACTGGGTGTTATACACAACTAATGAATTGTTGAACACTACATCGAAAAACTAATGATGGCTAACTGAACATAATAAAAAAAATAAGGACAGGATTTGAATAAACTCTTCCCCAATGAAAATATAAAAGTGGCCAATAAGCACATGAAAAAAATGCTTAACATCACTAATCATTAGGGAAATGCAAATCAAGACCACAATAAGATACCACTTGACATCCATTAGGATGGCTATCATTGAAGAAAGAATACATGTGTTGGCTATGATGTGAAGAAGTTGAAACCTTTGTGTATTCCTGATGGGAATATAAAATGGTGCAGCTGATGTGGAAAACAGTATGCCTGTTTCCCACAAAATTAAATATAGAATTTCCATATGATCCAGCAATTGCACTTCTGGATATACATCTAAAAGAATTGAGAGCGGACACTCACACAGATATTTATACACTCATGTTCTTAGTAGCATTATTCACAGTACCAAAAGGTGGAAACAAACCAAATGTCTATTGAGAGATGGATAAGCTACATGTAAATAATGAAATATTAACTCAGTCTTAAAAAGGAATGAAATTCTGTTACATGCTACAATATGGATAAACCTTGGAGACATTATGCTAAGTGAAATAAGGCAGACATAATGGGACAAATACCATATGGTTCTACTCATAGAAGGTACCTAGAGTAGTCAAATTCATAGAGATGGAAAGTGAAGTAGTGGTTACCAGGGGCTGGTGGAGGAGGAAGTGGTAAATTGTTGTTTAGTAGGCACAGAGTTTCATTTTGGGATGATGAAAATCACTGGAGATGGGTAGTGGTGATATGCACAATGTGAATGTAGTTAATGCCACTGACTTCTATACTTAAAAATGGTTAAAAGTGTAAGTTTTATCTTATGTATATTTTACCACAATAAAAAATTAAAGAGTGGGTGGGGCTCAGGACAAGAGAAGTCTATGTAAGGGATCCATACTGTCTTATAAGCTTCTCCATCTCTTGGGCCATATGACCCAGCAGGTATGGTACTGAAGTGTTTGTGATAGTTTAGTGATATCATATGAAGCTTTTAATAATCCTCTATAACTGAATCTTATGCAAGCTTTTAGGATTTGGGAGCAGAGCTATGTCACCTTCTTCTTTATATAACTATTCTCTTTTTGAGAAATTGTTTTACTACCAGGCCCTAGTAGAAATTGAATGCTTGACCATGAGTGATCAGATTACCTTGTGACCTGAGCAGCCTATAATATACTAAATGTATTCAGATACACCAAACTATAAAGTTGGTTATGCCTAACATTAAGAAGAAGTGGTACACATGAGATCAGTCTCAAGCAAGTCTTTTAAGGCTCAAGTAAATTGTATGAACAAGTGGCCCAGTGTCCATCATCTCTACTACTACAACATTGCCTCTTCCCTCTCACCTTTCATCCAAGGCATCATGGTGAGCCACCTGTGTCCTATTGAGTGCAGAAGAAAAATATCTGGGACTGACTTATAGATAGTTCTGCATTCTATGGTGCAGAGTAGATAGCTACAACACTATGGCCACTCTTTGGGATGGTCCTAAAGGTGAAGAAAGGAAAACTACAATTGGGAGAACTTGAAACAGTACACCTGTTGTTCATTTTGTTTGAAAAGAGAGATAGCTAGGTCTATGGTCATTCTGATTCATGGGTAGTGTCTGACTGGCTGGATGGTCTGGAACTTGGAAGGAACATGATTGGAAAAGTGATGACAAAGAGGTCTGGGGAAGGGGTCTATATGGACAGATTGAATGGGCAGAATGTGAAGATATTTGTGTTTCATGTGATCCCAAAGAGCAATCTTATTAGAGGATGATCATAATAATCAGGTGGATGAGTGATACATTCCATGTATGTCAGTCAGCCTTTTCCCCCCCTTTATCCCTGGCCCTGCCCAACTGACTCATGAACAAAGTGGCCATGATGCCATGATACATGCTAGATGTGGGCTCAGGAGCATGGATTTCCACTTAACAAGGTCAATCTGACAACAGCTATTACTAAGTGTCCAACTTGCTAACACAGGAGTCTGAGACCAAGCTTCCGTTTCCAAGAGGTATCAGCCATCCATGAGGTATATTGAATCAGGCTATTTTCATTATGCAGGGGGCAGATCTTTTTTCTCACTGGATAAATAGATACTTCTGGAAATGAATTTCCTTCCCCACTTGCAATGTTTCTATCAAAACCACCATGCATGGACTTATGAAATGTTTTAGTCACCATTGTGTTATTCTACACAACACTACTTTTAACCAAGAAACTCATTTTACAACAAATAAAGGCAGCAATGAGTCCATGCTCATGGTCTTATTATGTTGCCTCTTACCCTGAAATAGTGGCTTAATAGGATGATTGGCCTTTTTCTTATGATAAAAATTTACTATTTTAACCATTCATAAGTGTATAATTCAATGGCATTAAGGACATTTACAATGTTGTGCAGACATCGTCACTATCTAGTTCCCAAACTTTTTCATCACCCCAAAAGGAAACCCCATACCCATTAAGCAGTCACTCCTCATTCCTCCTTCTCCCCAGTGCCTGGCAACTACTAATTGGCTTTCTGTCTCTATGGTTTGCCTCTTCTGGATAATTTATATAAACGAAATCATACAATATGTTGCATCTGGCTTCTTCACTTAGAATGTTTTCAAGGTTCATCCCTATTGCAGCATTGAAATAGCCTTTGGAAGAATCAATAATCCCTTCATCTGAGTTGTGATACCTTTTGTAGCTAGAATAATGTTCTCCAAGTTTTGCCGTGTGTTCTAAATCTAAATATATATCCATGGAGAGGAGGAGCAAGATGGCGGAGGAGTAGGAGACCTAAATTTCGTCTGCTCCCAGGAATTCAGCTAGATAGGTATCAAACCACTCTGAACACCTACGAACTCAACAGGAGATTGAAGAAAAGAATAGCAGCAACTCTCTGAACAGAAAAGCGACCACTTTCTGGAAAAGTCATATTCTATCCCGTCATTGTACTTAACCTTATTTTTGGTATATATATAAGTTGTTCTCTCTTTAAAATTTTGGGATACAGTTTCTTCTAACAGACCAAAATATACCCTAAATCTCTAGTGTATGGCTTTGCTCTAGTCTCCTGCCTGATCACATTCTCTCCCCCCCATTTTTTTAAATTTCTCTCCTTTCTTTTCTCAACCAACTTCTTATCTTACCAATTCCTTTTATAAAATCTTTTATAATTTTCATCTTTACAGTCAATTTCCATCCCTTCATCATATTTCCCTTTATTTTTGTACATATATAAGTTTTTTTTCTTAAAATTTTGGGAAGCACTTTCTTCTAACAGACCAAAATACTCCCAAAATCTAGTGTGTGGCACTGATCTATTCACCAGCCTGATCATATTTGATCATATCCTTTTTTTTTTCTTTTTTTCCCGTTTTTTCTTTCTTTCCCTTTCTTTTCCCCCAGTTTGGGGTCTCTTCTGATTTGTTTAGTGTGTATTTTTCTATGGGTTGTTGTTAACCTGTGAGCATTTTGTTCTCTCATTCATTCGTTCTCCTCTGGACAAAATGACAAGAAAGAAAAACTCACCTCAAAAAAAAGAACAAGAGGCAGTACCGACTGCCAGGGACCTAACTAATATGGACATTAGTAAGATGTCAGAACTAGAGTTCAGAATGACAATTATAAAGATACTAGCTGGGCTTGAAAAAAGCATGGAAGATACTAGAGAAACCCTTTCTGGAGAAATAAAAGAACTGAAATCTAACCAAGTCCAAATCAAAAAGGCTATAAATGAGGTGCAATAAAAAATGGAGGCTCTAACTGCTAGGATAAATGAGGCAGAAGAGAGAATTAGTGATGCAGAAGACCAAATGATGGAGAATAAAGAAGCTGAGAAAACAAGAGATAAACAACTAGTGGATCACAAGGGCAGAATTCAAGAGATAAGTGATACCATAAGACAAAACAATATTAGAATAATTGGGATCCCAGAAGAAGAAGAAAGAGAGAGAGGGGCAGAAGGCATATTGGAGCAAATTATAGCAGAGAACTTCCCTAATTTGGGGAAGGAAACGGGCATCAAAATCCAGGAGGCACAGAGAACCCCCCTCAATATCAGTAAAAATAGGTGTACACCCTGACATCTAATTGTACAACTTATGAGTCTCAGAGACAAAGAGAAAATCCTGAAAGCAGCTCGCACAAGAGGTCTGTAAGCTACAATGGTAGAAATATTAGATTGGCAAAAGGCCTATCCACAGAGACCTGGCAGGCCAGAAAGGACTGGCATGATATCTTCAGAGCACTAAACGAGAAAAATATGCAGCCAAGAATACTATATCCAGCTAGGCTGTCATTGACAATAGGAGAGATAAAAAGCTTCCAGGACAAACAAAAACTAAAGGAATTTGCAAACACCAAACCAGTCCTACAAGGAATATTGAAAGGGATCCTCTAAGCAAAGAGAGAGCCTAAAAGTAACATAGACCAGAAAGGAACAGAGACAATATACAGTGACAATTGCCTTACAGGCAATACAATGGCACTAAATTCATATCTTTCAATAGTTACCCTGAATGTAAATGGGCTAAATGCCCCAATCAAAAGACACAGGCTATCAGATTGGATAAAAAAACAAGATCCACCAATATGCTGTCTGCAAGAGACTCATTTTAGATGCAAAGACACCTCCAGATTGAAAGTGAAGGGTTGGAAAACCATTTACCATGCTATTGGACATCAAAAGAAAACTGGGGTGGCAATCCTTATATCAGACAAATTAGATTTTAAACCAAAGACTATAATAAGAGATGAGGAAGGACACTACATCATACAGGGTCTATCCAACAAGAAGATCTAACAATTGTAAATATCTATGCCCCAAACATGGGAGAAGCAAATTATATAAGCCAATTAATAACAAAATCAAAGAAACACATCGACAACAATACAATAATAGTGGGGGACTTTAACACCCCCCTCACTGAAATGGACAGATCATCTAAGCAAAAGATCAACAAGGAAATAAAGACTTTAAATGACACACTGGACCAAATGGACTTCACAGATATATTCAGAACATTCCATCCCAAAACAACAGAATACACATTCTTCTCTAGTGCCCATGGAACATTCTCCAGAATAGATCACATCCTAGGTCACAAATCAGGTCTCAACCGGTACCAAAAGATTGGGATCATTCCCTGCATATTTTCAGACCACAGTGCTTTGCAACTAGAACTCAATCACAAGAGGAAAGTCAGAAAGAACTCAAATACATGGAAGCAAATGAATGAGTCAACCAGGAAATTAAAGAAGAATTTAAAAAATTCATGGAAACAAATGAAAATGAAAACACAACTGTTCATAATCTTTGGGATGCAGCAAAGGCAGTCCTAAGAGGAAAGTATATAGCAATACAAGCCTTATTCAAGAAACAAGAAAGGTCTCAAATACACAAACTAACCCTACACCTAAAGGAGCTGGAGAAAGAACAGCAAATAAAGCCTAAACCCAGCAGGAGAAGAGAAATCATAAAGATCAGAGCAGAAATCAATGAAATAGAAACCAAAAGAACAGTAGAACAGATCAACACAACTAGGAGCTGGTTCTTTGAAGGAATTAATAAGATTGATAAACCCCTGGCCAGACTTATCAAAAAGAAAAGAGAAAGGACCCAAATCAATAAAATCATGAATGAAAGAGGAAAGATCACAACCAACACCAAAGAAATACAAACAATTGTAAGAACATATTATGAGCAACTATATGCCAGCAAATTAGATGATCTGGAAGAAATGGATGCATTCCTAGAGATGTATAAACTACCAAAACTGAACCAGGAAGAAACAGAAAACCTGAACAGACCCATAATCACTAAGGAAATTCAAGCAGTCATCAAAAATCTCCCAACAAACAAGAGCCCAGGGCCAGATGGCTTCCCAGGGGAATTCTACTAAACATTTAAAGAAGAATTAATACCTATTCTTCTGAAACTGTTCCAAAAAATAGAAATGGAAGGAAAACTTCCAAACTCATATTATGAGGCCAGCATTACCTTGATCCCAAAACCAGACAAAGACCACACCAAAAAGGAGAATTAGAGACCAATATCCTTGATGAACATGGATGCAAAAATTCTCACCAACATACTAGCCAATAGATTCCAACAATACATTAAAAGGATTATTCACAGGACCAAGTGGGATTTATTCCTGGGTTGCAAGGTTGGTTCAACATCCACAAATCAATCAGTGTGATACAATACATTAATAAAAGAAAGAACAAGAATCATATGATCCTCTCAATAGATGCAGAAAAAGCATTTGACAAAGTACAGCATCCGTTCTTGATTAAAACTCTTCAGAGTGTAGAGATAGAGTACATACCTCAATATCATAAAAGCCATCTATGAAAAACCCACAGCGAATATCATTCTCAATGGGGAAAAACTGAGAGCTTTTCCCCTAAGGTCAGGAACACGGCAGGGATGTCCACTATTACCACTGCTATTCAACATAGTACTCGAAGTCCTAGCCACAGCAATCAGACAACAAAAAGAAATACAAGGCATCTGAATCGGCAAAGAAGAAGTCAAACTCTCACTCTTTGCAGATGATATGATACTTTATGTGGAAAACCCAAAAGACTCAACCCCAAAACTGCTAGAACTCAAACAGGAATTCAGTAAAGTGGCAGGATATAAAATCAATGCACAGAAATCAGTGGCATTCCTATACACCAACAGCAAGACAGAAGAGAAATTAAGGAGTCGGTCCCATTTACAATTGCACCCAAAACCATAAGATACCTAGGAATAAATCTAACCAAAGAGGTAAAGAATCTGTACTCAGAAAACTATAAAATACTCATGAAAGAAATTGGGGAAGACACAAAGAAATGGAAAAACATTCCACGCTCGTGGATTGGAAGAACAAATATTGTGAAAATGTCAATGCTACCTAGAGCAATCTATACATTTAATGCAATCCCTATCAAATTACTATCAACTTTTTTCAAAGAAATGGAACAAATAATCCTAAAATTTGTATGGAACTAGAAAAGACCCCGAATAGCCAGAGGAATGTTGAAAAAAGAAAAGCAAAGCCAGTGGCATCACAATTCTGGACGTCAAGCTCTATTACAAAGCTGTAATCAAGACAGTATGGTACTGGCACAAAAACAGACACATAGATCAATGGAACAGAATAGAGAGCCCAGAAATGGACCTCAACTCTATGGTCAACTAATCTTTGACAAAGCAGGAAAGAATGTCCAATGGAAAAAAGTCTCTTCAACAAATGGTGTTGGGAAAATTGGACAGCCACATGCAGAAGAATGAAGCTGGACCATTTCCTACAGCACACACAAAAATAGACTCAAAATGGATGAAAGACCTAAATGAGAGACAGGAGTCCATCAAAATCCTGGAGGAGAACACGGGCAGCAACATCTTCGACCTCAGCCACAGCAACTTCTTCCTAGAAACATTGCCAAAGGCAAGGGAAGCAAGGGCAAAGATGAACTATTGAGACTTCATCAAGATAAAAATCTTTTGCACAGCAAAGGAAACAATCAACAAAACCAAAAGACAACAGACAGAATGGGAGAAGATATTTGCAAATGACTTATCAGATAAAGGGCTAGTATCCAAAATCTATAAAGAACTTATCAAATTCAACACCCAAAGAACAAATAATCTAATCAAGAAATGGGCAGAAGACATGAACAGACATTTTTCCAAAGAAGACATCCAAATGGCCAACAGACACATGAAAAAGTGCTCAACATCGCTCGGCATCAGGGAAATCCAAATCAAAACCTCAATGAGATACCACCTCACACTAGTCAGAAAGGCTAAAATGAACAAGTCAGGAGACGACAGATGTTGGCGGGGATGCAGAGAAAGGGGAACTCTCCTACACTGTTGGTGGGAATGCAAGCTGGTGCAGCCACTCTGGAAAACAGTATGGAGGTTCCTCAAAAAGTTGAAAATAGAGCTACCCTACAACCCAGCAATTGCACTCCTGGGTATTTACCCCAAAGATACAAATGTAGTGACCCGAAGGGGTACGTGCACTCCAATGTTTATAGTAGCAATGTCCACAATAGCCAAACTATGGAAAGAGCCAAGATGTCCACCGACAGATGAATGGATAAAGAATATGTGGTACATATACACAATGAAATATTATGCAGCCTACAAAAAAAAATGAAATCTTCCCATTTGTAATGACATGGATGAAACTAGAGGGTATTATGCTAAGCGAAATAAGTCAATCAGAGAAAGACATGTATCATATCATTTCACTGATATGAGGAATTCTTAATCTCAGGAAACAAACTGAGGGTTGCTGGAGTGGTGGGGGGTGGGAGGGATGGAGTGGCTGGGTAATAGACGTTGGGGAGGGCATGTGCTATGGTAAGCGCTGTGAACTGTGTAAGACTGATGAATCACAGACCTGTACCTCTGAAACAAATAATAAATTATATGTTAAAAAAAAAGAAGAAGAAGAAGATAGTAAGAATGGCAAAATGAAGGGGGGAAATTGGAGGGGGAGACGAACCATGAGAGATGATGGACTCTGAGAAACCAAGTGAGGGTTCTAGAGGGGAGGGGGGTTGGGGGGATGGGTTAGCCTGGTGATGGGTATTAAAGGGGGCACATATTGAATGGAGCCCTGGGTGTTATAAGCAAACAATGAATCATGGAACACTACATCAAAAATAAATAAATTAATTTAAAAAAAAAAGAAAATTAGAAAAAAAATATATCCATGGTTCAGGAATCAAGGGGTGGGAGTGGAAGTGGATCCTGTCACTTTTACCCCTTGTGAATCACATGCAAAATTTTGCTTCCAATTCCTGCAACGTTGGGTTCTGCTTGTCCAGAGGTCTTAATTCCCAACGAAGAGTGGTTCCACCAGGGTACACAGCAAGAGCTCAATCTGTAAATTGGGATTGGCAGTTAGCCATTTGGGGATTCTTGTGCTATTTAACCAACGTGCAAAGAAGAGGGTTACTCTACTGCCTGGACTGATTGATCCTGTTAAACTGATCTTTAGTTGCTACCACATGGGAATATACCTGGAATGCAGGAGATTCTTTAGGGTACCTCTTAGTATTCCCATATTCTGTAATATGAGTTAATGGAAAAGCACAACAAACCAATAGAAGTAGAACCTCTAATGGCCTAGATATTTCAGGAATAAAAATTTGGGTTGTCCCATAAGAAGAGGAACTATTATCGGCTGAGACGCTTGCTGAAGGCAAAGGGATATTTAAAAAGGTAATGGGGAAAAAAGAAAATAGTTAGAAATAGTAATTATGATTATGTTGCCAGTTGCAGATACAAGGACTATAATAGTTGTGAGCATTTTCCTTCATTTTGATATGGATATATTTGTGTATATATTAACCAGTTATTTTCTTTTTCCCCCTCTCTCTCATTCCCCTAGGATGTGTTAATAGTAGGTAACTTTATCTCTTAGTATTTAAGTTACAGGATATCAAATGGGTAATATGACTCATCAAGAAGAGGGATGAACGTCATTCAAAGATTCTATCCTCTTTTGGGAAGGGAGGGAGCTGTTTTGGGTTGTATGAAAGCTAGTTGCATCATATGGACATACACATGATTTTACTATGGTCTTTATTTGAAAATTAAATATGATTAAAAGAAGTGTGTAGGGATGTGAAGTTGATAAGAGTTCGGACTTGGTTAGTTTGCACTAGCAACTTCGCTAAGTTGGAACTACATTTCCCAGAATTCTCTTCTTTTTAGGGTTTTGGTTGGCCACAATAGAAATTTGCAAAAGATTTGAGAAGTGGAAGTGAAGCACCTGCCATTACACTTGGTAGATCCATGCAGGCTCCCAAGCACTGCTGCAGTTTTGCACATGACTTGCTGACTCACCTTACTGGCCAGGGGGCAGCAGGGGGCCTGCAGTTCCCCTAGCTTCTCTTCTGTGTCTTGGACAAGATACATGTACAGAAATTCTCCCTCTCTCTCTCTCTCTCAGTAATCTCCTATTGGTTCTGTGTTTCTGGATAACCCTGACTGATATGCTTCCCAGTATAGTAAAAAACACTGAGAACAGTTGACATTCTGGTCTTGAGATACTGCATGGTATGGTGGAAATGCCTGGTTCTGAAATCACACAGAACAGAGTTCAGTGGCACAGATGACTTATGGTCTTGTAAACTGATTCCTCATCTGTAGAACTGGTATCAAATTTTACATATGTGGCTATTGTGTGGGGTTAAATTAAATGTTATATGTAGAATACCTGTCATGGCTCACAGTGGGTGTATAGTAAATGCTAGCCCCCCTCTCTCCTAAAGAGAGATGCATTGTTTAGTTAGTGCCCTGAGTCTTATCAAATGATTGAATGGAACTGAGTCTCTTAGATGTTATTAAATGTGATGGTTATTTGAAGCATATACTGTTTGATATAATACCAATACCACCTTCTGGGTGCTTAATTTGGTTAGTTCTGCCATTTATCTGTGTAAGATCTAGGGCAAGTTATGTTTCCCTAAACCCAGTTTCAATTTAGATACTATTATCTCATGGGCTTTTTTGAGTGAGAGTGTTTAGCTTAATCCCAGGCATACAGCAGATGCTCACTATATCTACTAGATGTTGTGGGAGTAATTAGGGTTTCAAAAATGAGTGGGTCAGTTGTTGTATTTAGAGAGCTTACCATCTAGTGAAGACAACATTCATGGAACCACAGTGGAAGTTATATTTCTTTTAATAGTAGAGAACAGACAAATAGACAAATAACCATGGAAGAGGTAGAACGTTTTAAGTGATGTAAAAGTGTGTAAAGATGATAAAAGGTCTTGCAGAGTTTTGATTTATGGAATCATGAGCATTTCATGCATGACGTCATCAGTAATGGCTATGCAGTACTTTCAAAGATCTACCACCTTGCCAATGGCTAGTCATAGCAAATAAGTGGAAGGGTGGATACCCTGAGAGCAGAGCCGAATCAACAATTTTGCCAGCAGGAAAGAGCTTGTTCAGGCTGACGTCCTGGGGGCTGGAATGCATTTGAAACAATGGGTTGCAACTGAAAAGCTTTGATAGTTTGGGGAAAAATGTGACAAAATGAACCTGCAAATGACATATTCAGGTTACAGACCAGGTCAAAAGCTCCTTACTCTGCTTTCTAAAAATCAAAGCCAACAAAGAAAAACACGTTTGGTAAAAGGTCATGCAGGCTTCTTTTTTCCTTTGTCTTCTCAGTACCATCCTTTCTCATTTTTTCCAGGGCATACTCTCACTTCTTTCTCAGTCTCGGTGTTTCCCCTCCACCCTTTCACCCCCTCCTCACTCCTGCATTTTCGGCTCCTTTCTCCTCCCCTCGGCCCGGGACAGCCCTGGGGCCCCGCACCTGCCTGGGGAGAGCCCCAGCCGGGCCCCGCCAAAGGACTGGCAGTGACGTAGCAGGGAGTACGGGGTCCGCGCGGTCCGCTGACGTCACTGCCGCAGCGGTCTCCAGCGAAGTCCAAGAATGGGAAATCAAGGAGGGAAGCACAGTGGTCACCCCGCGGTTAAGGCTGAACGCTGCGAGTGCGCCGCGTGCTCTGGTTTCTGGGGTCAGAAGGCCCAAATATCGCTTGTAGCGCAGGCTGAGCCCACTTCACAGCCTGAGCGCGCTCGAAACCAAGAGTTTAGCGATAAGGGGAATGTCCCCAAACGGTGGGGCCTCGTGCGCACGCGCCTTGGGTGGAGGGCAGATAGGGGAGAGCGAGGGAGAGCTGCGAGTTGATTTTGGAGGGGGCGGAGGGAGGGCGGCGTGTGGCTGGAGAGGACAGTGACCGAGCTTAGTGTGCAGAAGTGGAGGAAGGCGGTTGCCTCCTCCCACCCCACCCCCCCGCCGCTAGTCCGTCTCCCTAGGCGCTGCGGAGGCGCGGGGCCTGCGGCGCGGCGTCGTGACGTCACGGTGGCGGCGGCCGTGGTTGGCGCACGGTCCGCGGCTGCAAAGTGTGAATTACGCCGGGCTCGCGCCGGCGGCCGAGTGAAGTCAGGCTCCGGGGGAGGGGAGGGGCAGGACGGTGGCGGCGGCCCGAGCTGGTGGCTGGTCCCAAGCCCCGCGCGCTCTGGGTCTCGCCTCTGGCTCCGGTAGTCTTTTCTTGCACCGCTTTCTTCTGTCCTTGCTCCGCTCCTGCTCTGTCCTCCCCGGACCCGCTCCTCCCGGCCAAGGAGCCCAGGGGCGGCAGGGTTCCCCCTCCGACTTTGCCTGTGCTGCTCCCGCTTGCACCCCGGAGCTGGGCGCGCGCCGGTCCTCGTAACTGTCGCCGCGGCCGCCGAAGCGTCTTCCCGCCGGCGGCCCGGGCGGAGTGTTGGGGTGGGGAAGGCGTGAGCGCGGCTTCCCGGCCCGGGGTCGGCGCCCACCCGCCCTGCCCCCGCTTCGGCCCGGCGCCCCCGCTTCGGCCCGGCGCCCCCGAGCCGCGGCCCCTTCCCAGCGCAGGGGCCGGCAGCCGCGGCTGGGCGGGCGCCGCGCGGGGGCAGGGCGGGCGTATTCAATGGAAGTATGTTACCAGCTGCCGGTGCTGCCCCTGGACAGGCCGGTCCCCCAGCACGTCCTCAGCCGCCGAGGAGCCATCAGCTTCAGCTCCAGCTCCGCGCTCTTCGGCTGCCCCAATCCCCGGCAACTCTCACAGGTAATTGCCGCCGCCGCCGCCGGGGACCCACACTTGGGGGCTTCTCTCTTTTGTTTCCCTCTTCCCACCTGGGTTCACCTTCGCGACACCCCCAATCTCCTAGCCATTTACCTCAGACCCAGCATTGTTCATTGTTTGGGGATTTCTAGGCTGGCCCTTCGATTCGAGAGCCTTTCTTTTATCCTCGAGCTTTGCACACTCAGACCCCCGGCCTTCTCTCATTACCCCTTACGCCCGCCGCCCAACCCGGGTGGGCTTTGGGAGCCCTTCAGACCTTCTCCAGGTCCGCCCCCCTCGGTGCTCAGCGGTTTAAGCTTCGAGAATGATTGCCTCCCTTTCTCGAAGTCTGGATCTTGAAGTCGGGCCTCTGTAACCTTAGCTGTGGCCTCGGGCACACCTGTCCCCCTTCGCCCGTACACACACCTGTGCCGCGTTTGCGCCTCGCCTCCCACCCTGCTCCCGCGCGCCCCGTGGCGTTCGGATGGTCCTGCGGTTCTCCGAACAATAGGCCAGTTCCTCGTCGCTGTTCCCCAGCCCCTTTTATTCTGCGGATGGACCTTAAGTGCTATCAAAGAAACAAGAATCGGGAGTGCTTCCCCGAAGAGCTTCGGTTTCTGCAAAGTTGATAACCAGGAATCAGTTTTGTTTTTAATTTGATAAGGAGATTTTAGGAGAGAAACTACTAATGCGCACTCACAGGAAGACTTGTTTTGAATGGTCCAATACCAGTTGCTCCTGAGAATTTCGGTTTTTTTCTATGGTGATGCTGTTGGCCCAATTCCTTAGTTCTGGGTGATTTTGATTGCCAGGTTTAAAATAGGCAAAAACAATTCTGTTTACATCTGAACCAAGTGCCCTCCCTTTCTGCTGCCAGAGTGTTACATGTTCATGATCAATTTTTAATTCAAATATATTTTTCCTATTGGTTAGTATTAGTATCTTTTATGAAGCATATTTTCTTTCTCCAATTATATTGTAAATATCTTGAGCCGGGTCTATGTGTATATATATTTTTAAACCGGTAGTGTGGATAGCACCTGGTAGAGATTTTGCTTATGATAGGTGTGTCCAGTAAATATTTGTCATTTGCTTCTTTGCCTAAATGGTAGAGAGAGCAAGAGACCATCTGGATTTCTCTGTGAATTGTTTTTATTTAAAAATCAGACTTATTTCACAGGACAAGATGGTGTGCTAGTGAGGTCAGAGCCAACTTTTATGGTTTACTATAATAGTTTAAATAATACTACGTTGTTATTTTGAAAGTTAGGTCCATGCTCTGCCTTTATAGTACTTAAGCTTAAAGCATTTTCAGGTTCCAGAATTAATGTAGAAGAAATGTTACTGCATTGCTGGAAAAAGTTTTTGATGCTAGTAATTAAAGGTTTTTAACGGTAGTAACTTTTTTCAATTCACAATATTATTTTACTTTCTCAGATCACAGGCACATAACTAATACCCATTTCCAGTTCAGTATAAATAATAAGGATGATCAGTAGTCTTTTATGAAATGATAAAATACAAATAAAGATACTTGTGCTCCCTGAGAAAATGAATGAGAAAGGAGATTCTAAGAGCATTAAAACAAGGCTGATACCAGGGTTTTACCTGTTGTCTTAATTAATCCCCAGAGGCCAATTTTAAGCCCTACTCCTTGACTCATTTCCTAGCCTTAGGTTTAAATGGGTAATGGAATTTTAAAAATATGATTTTGGCAGATAAAGCAAATATTGTAGAGTCACACCATATTACCAAGACTTGGACTATCATTTAATACTAAAACTTATGTTGCTAGTGATTTCTCTAGGGCTAGATGGGAATGTATAATAGAAAGAAAAAGAAAAGAAAATTTGGGAATCTTATTCACAGCTTTATACAATAAATGTTTGGTTAAATTCCTTGAATTTTCAGTTCCTAAGTCTAAAGCTACAGAAATTTTACAAAACTGAGGTGATTTTGTAGTTTCATTTACTCCCTAAAAAAAACCCCAAACCTGGTTTTCTTTTTTTTGGGGTGCTATGAAATTATTTTTCTGAATCTTTCTATTTTAGAGTATGTTATAAACTAGCAATCTTTTCAGTTCTTCAGTTTCACCATAATATTAGAGACTGTCTCGTCATAGGTACTTAATACTTACTGGATGAGTGAATAAGTAATGAAGTTATATCTGACTGGGCATCAGTTTTAAATATGAAAATAATGTAAGGACTTTTATCAGGGTATAGCAGTAACTCATTTATCCGGAACTTGGTTTAGAGACTTTAAAGAGATTCAGGAGATAAGCAGAAGACTGAGCAACCAAAATATAGATTTGATGATCCTCTTAAGCCTGTGTGTTTTAGGCAAAATTCTGACAAATTTGAGTTGCAAGCAACAGCAAATTTGAAGGGGTTGGAAGCTGCTACAATTACGTTCTCACTGATACTTGGAAAAGTTGACATCGGACACACCAAAGTAGGAGATCAGACGAAAAACTGTTCAAAGCCAGCAACTTTTAAAAGGGAACCCTGAGGACATAACAGTTTAGGAGCTTGAGTGTTGTACAACACAATAATTATTAGTCAAAATAGTACTTAATTGAATCTGTTTTTAAAAATTGAAAGATCCCACTTAAAAAAAATCTCCATGCCAAACAATTTAAGTGTTGGTGCTTACATGGATAAGGGTGAGTTGTCTGAAAAACTCATTTCTGTGGAATACCAACTGTCCCAAGAATGCCAAGTAAATGAGGCATTAGCTTTTTGTTTCAAACCAGGTCATGTACTACTTTCTCAATTGGTTAATAGGAGTTCTTTGAATTATTTGAAAAATCAGAATAAGAGAAGCTTGTTTTTGCCATTTTAGGGTATCTGTTGTTGATAGCTAAGATTAAAGATTTATCTTGCAGAATAAAGTTTTTCTTTAGATAAAATATTGTGAGAGCAGAAATTGTCTTGTTTGGGGTGCCTGGGTGGCTCAGTCATTTAAACATCTGCCTTCCACTCAGGTCTTGATTTCAGGGTCCTGGGATCAAGTCCTGAATTGGGCTCTCTGCTCAGCAGGGTGTCTGCTTCTTCCTCTCACTCTCCCCCCGCCCAAAAGAAAAAAGAAATGGTCTTGTTCACTACTGTGTCCATGGTGCTTTGCATAGGTCGGTGCTTGGTAAGTGTGGAAGTTAGGTTAGTGTATTGATGACACGCCAAAGCACTGCACTTGCGATTATTTTAGTCATATTTTCTATGCACTGGAGAGAAATATTTGGGTTAGAAATTTGTGATCTAATTTTTTAAATTGATCATAAATCGATGGTATATATTATTATTGAACAAAATATTGGGGTCTCTTTCTTGAAGACATTATCTTTTTAGAGCAGTTTTAAGTTCACAGCACAATTGAGTGCAAGGTAAAGAGATCTCCCGTATGCTTTCTGGCCTGGTACATGCATAGCCTCCCCCATTATCAGCATCCCCCCCCCCGCCCCAGTAGTATATTTGTTACAATTGCTGAACCTACATTGCTGCATCATTACCACCCCGAGTCCATAGTTTACATTAGGTTCATTCTTGATGTCTTTTTCTTTCTTTTAATACAGAAACTATTCCACAAATATTTACTGAACACCTGAGAATGAGACTCCTTGTGATGAGTATAAGAAAATGTAAAGAATTAGTAATTGAAAAAAAAAAAACAAAAAAAACCTGGGAGCCTGCCAACCTAACCAAGTTTTTCTTTGATGCATTACGTTCCTTATAAACATTTTTTACTTGTAGTCATAGTGTACATCTTTGTTGTCTTTAGCAGTGTTCTTAGTATATGACAAATTATCAAGGTCCTATATGTGCCAGAACAGTTCAAAGTCCCTTGGATAAAAGTTGATTCTTAAAGAAGCTTACAGCATTATGTTCGGGAAAATGGTATGATTATATGTGACATAATTTTTGTATTGGAGTTATCAAGGCATAATGAGACTACAGGAAGGTATACCCAAATTTCCTGGGTAAATTAGAGGAATCCTCTGTAGTAGTTGAGGCTTAGGCCAAAGCCTGAAGATTATGGAGATGTTTCTAGATAAATGGGTGCATATAGGGGGAGGAGGATAGAGGATGGTCCAGAAAACTATGTAGGTCAGCACTATCCAATAGAACTTTTTGTGATAATGGAAATCTCTGCAGTATCCAGTGTAATAATCACCATCCATATGTACCTAGGTAAGCACTTGAAATGTGGCTAGTCTCACTGAGGAACTGAATTGTAAATTCAGGTTTATTTAAATAGCTGCATATGGCTAGTGGCTGCTATACTCTCAGAGAACAGTATGGCTTTATGTATACTTAAAGATCATTAGTAGTGATGTCATGTTGATCTATGAGTACCACATTATCAGAATGTTGAACGTTAGAGCTATTTCAGGTCTTGATGTTGTGCACAAAACTTTAATACCTTCTTGCATGTTTGATAAAGTCCTTAGAATGGTATCACTAGGTCGGGTCAAGAGGTAACATTTTTTGGCTTTCTAGAATGCTCTATCCTTTTATAGTACTAAGATAAATGATTATCACTCTTTCATCTCCAATCATATGTTACTAGATTATAATATTATATAAATAATAAGCATTATTTTATAAATGTTTTACAAACATTTATAGAAATGTTCTATGTGGGCACCTGGGTGGCTCAGTTGGTTAAGCGACTGCCTTCGGCTCAGGTCATGATCCTGGAGTCCCGGGATCAAGTCCCACATCGGGCTCCCTGCTCAGCAGGGAGTCTGTTTCTCCCTCTGACCCTCTTCCCTCTCGTGCTCTCTATCTCTCATTCTCTCTCTCAAATAAATAAAATCTTAAAAGAAAAAAAAAGAAATGTTCTATGTTAGTAGATGCACTGTGGTACACTGAGTTTGTTTCAACTTAAGACTAAGCAAAAATATACACTTTCTGAAGTGTTTCTGTGCATTTGCATTTCCTCTTTTGTCAAATTTCATTTGCATATCTTGTGCTCATTTGTAAGGACTGTTATATATCTAATGTCAGTTTGTAATTGTGCATTATTCCAAATTACTCTTAGCATAGTAGTTGCCTCTTCACAAATCTACATTCAGAAGCCAGTACAAGGAGTAATGTGAACAGTCGGTGGGATGTCCTGGGAGTGGTTCAGTTGCTGAGACCTTCCTCCTTGTCTACTGCCAAAACACTTGTTTTGTTAGGATCTTGGTTTCGTTTTTCTATTTTCAGAAATGTTTCATACTTTGATTTAAGTTTAATAGCATCACGTTTTGGCTTTTACTTCTGAAGTAGTGTATATTTATGCTATAATTCAAATATATGTTCAAACATAATATTAATGTAAATTTATAGTGTATTTGGAGTGTTGTTCTGATTGAGGAGTAGGGTGTTCAAATTGCTAGTTTATAAGTTGTCATCAGGAACACATTTAGTCTATGGGACGTGATTGGAAGAGGTTTTAGACCTATGCCCAGATTCTGTTGCTTTGTTGTTATGCTTAGAGTTCCATCAGCTGTACATACTACCTATTTGAGAATTCTTTTTTTTTTTTTTTATTTGAGAGAGAGAGAATGAGAGATAGGAGCACGAGAGGGAAGAGGGTCAGAGGGAGAGCAGACTCCCTGCTGAGCAGGGAGCCCGATGTGGGACTCGATCCGAGGACTCTAGGATCATGACCTGAGCCGAAGGCAGTCGCTTTAACCAACTGAGCCACCCAGGCGCCCCTCGAGAATTCTTTTTTAAACACAAATGTCCTGCAAGAGGTAAAATATTAAGCCTTTTCAGGGAGTTACGAAGAGTAGGGAACTCACTTTGGGTGGAAAGGAGAGGCACTGTCCATTCTCTTTGAGGCAATTTGATAAGACTTCTGCTAATACTTTAGTGTAAGTTTCAACCATTCCTTCCTTCCTTCCCTCCCTCCCCCTTTTTTTTTTCCTTTTCTTTTCATGAAGAACCAGAGTAATTTTAGAGAATTAATGTCTTTCTAGTGATAGGTATAGCAACAAGTTTGGGAAGCGAAGAGCTAAAGGAAGAAAAAGTTGATAAAGCTTAGCTTAATTCAGATTTTTGCCTAGGACTATTAATATCCATTTAGTTGGACTAAAGACACTTAGGAAATTCAGGTGATAAAGAACCCTCATTGCATGGAGATCTTAAGGAATTTAATTTTCTGTACCAAAGACTGTGTGTTTGTGTTTATATAAAATCTAATTTTGTTAGAAGTACCTTGACTAAAGATCTTTAAGATCTGGGCATTCTTATATTCCCTTTGGCCATTCCAGAAAACTTCAACAATTTTTAATCTTCTAATTTAGCAGCAACTTAAAACTTCTTTATTCTACAGATTGCTCATATCTTATGATTAATTTGAATTGAGAGAAAATTAAGTGTTTATTCTCTCCCACATTTAAATAGCCTCTTCTTGCCTAAACACAACATAGACTTTGTTGATTTTTATATTGTTGTTGAATATGTCTTTCAAAGGTTACTCGCAAATAAATGATACTTTCACGTTTTTGCATCCAGGTGTACTGTGTGAGGTAGTAGTATATGAGCAAAGGGACAAAAGACGAGCCTCTGAAGCTTGCAGAGCTTCATGTTGACTGCTGGCAGGTGCCCTTCCGAACGGACCTGTGCCAGGGATCTTGTGGTGGGAACCAGAAGTTTCTCCTGCCTGTGATTTTGAGTAGGAATTTTGGATTACTGCTCCATGCCTCCATCTGCTGGTAGGGAGGGCTCTTCGTTTTCTGAAGGTGATGTCGAGAGAGAGAGAGAGAGAGAGAGAGAGAGAGAGAGAGAGAGAGAGAG
>NW_027397067.1:17189677-17223483 GCF_003265705.2 Callorhinus ursinus | reverse complement strand
AGAGAGAGAGAGAGAGAGAGAGAGAGAGAGAGAGAGAGAGAGAGAGAAAGAGAAAAAAGAAAGGAGAGGCTGAAAGCAAGGCAGGGAGAATTGGGGGAAGAAGATGAGCTGTTAACTGGTTAACTAAGTTTCAGCAAAGCCTACTCTGTCATCCACGTTCCGGGTAGACCAAACTCGAGCTCAAGACCATGTAAAGTACTCGATAAATGGTGCTTAATAAAGATGCAGTACTCTTGTTTCAGTGATACTTGTTTTCATTTATTGAGTACCTCACATGCCAGGTACTGTCATTGATGATTTTAATCTTTACAAAAACTCTATAAGTGCTATTACTCCCATTTTTACCTTTTTTTTTTTTTTTACAAGGAGTAAACTGACCTTAGAGACAATACGTTATTTGTCCAAGGCATCACAAGAACTTTGAGAAACACCTGTCATGTTCCACACCCTTACTTTTAACCTAGCCTCCCTTGTGAAGGTGAGTAGAATATAGTCTTTCAGGTTTATGGATTATAGATTTTTGTTGGCTCATAGATGTGGATAAGGAAAACACATTTGATGATTTGAGGTGATTATTTGAAGTGATAACCTTTATTCTGGTCTTTTCAAATCATATCTGGAGTTTGTTCCAGATGCCACTTTCTAGGAGGATATGACTAAGTTAAATCATACTCTGAAGATAGTTACCAAGATGATGAAGTGATTTGAAAGCACATTGTTTGATATGTGAGTGAAGAAATTGGAAGACATTTAGCTTGGAGAAGGGAAGCCTCAGGATTTGGGCCAAGAAGATGGGGATGGAGGTAGAGGAGTGATTGGTGAGAGGTGCTAGAGCATTGCTATCTTCCAGTATGTGAAGAACTACCACGTGAATGAGAAAAAGGAGGAGAGGATTAATTTAGCTTTTGATTGGTTGCATGTTCTTGATTGCTATACTCTGCTCCTACTTTGTGAGGGCAATCACTAATATACAGGAGGAGATACAAGCTTAACGATGTCACTTGTCCAAGGTAACACAACTAGATAGTAGAAATGATTAAACTCTGGTTCATTCTGACCTGACCCTAAAGACTATGCCTTCTCTTCTTCCTTTTACGACACAGGAAAAGGATATTACTGCAGAGAGTAGAACAGGACGAATAGCTGGAAACAGTAGGGAAATAGGGAGATCTTGTGTTTAATCACACTAATAATTAAAGGAATTTAAACTAAAAGAAAGATAAAATAAGCATATAACATGAAGATTACACAATGCTAGTAGGATATAAATTGTAAATTTGCTGAAAAGTAATTTAGCAGGTGAATAAAAAAAATATATTGCCTTCCTTTACTTTTAGTACTGAGTATTTACAGTTTGTCCCAATTTTGTTTAAAACTAAATCACAAAATATATACATATCTATACACCAGGCATACTCACAAAAAAGGAAAAATAAAGCCAGAGGTATCCCCAAATGCTAACTGAAGACATCTCTCGATGTTAAATTATAACTAATTTTTAGCTTTTTGTTTAGAATTTTGTGTAATTTTACCAATGTTCTTCTTTTAGCATGAATTTTCTTTTTAATCACAATAATCCTAGAAAAAGTGAAACAAGTTGTATTTGGGCCCAGATCTCTGACAGAGATGTCCAGAGAAAGAGCAGGCTACTTCATGAGATTTTAAATTGAGACAACAGCTTGAGAGATACCTGGGTAAGGATATATATGGTCAAGGGGATTGACTTTTCTGGTTCCTTCCAACTTCATGATTCTGTAATTTCTTTGGGTAACTCAATTATATGCATTACAGGTATTTTTATATAGCTCCAACAATTATAAAGTAGTTTCATCTCCATGGGAGATGTTGAGAAGTAAATTTAAGTGTAATTATTGTTAGAAAAACAAAGCTGGAGGTATCACAGTTCGAGATTTCAAGTTATACTACAAAGCTGTAGTAATCAAAACAGTATGGTACTGGCACAAAAATAGACATAGATCAATGGAACAGAAAAGAAACCCCAGAAATAAACTCTTGATTATATGGTCAACTAATCTATGACAAAGGAGGCAAGAATATGGGAAAAAGACAGGCTCTTCAATAAATGGTGCTGGTAACACTGGACAACTATATGTAAAAGAATAAAACTGGACTACCTTTTAACACAATACACAAAAATAAACTCAAAATGGATTAAAGTCCTAAATATAAGACCTGAAACTATAAAAATCCTAGAAGAGGACACAGGCAGTAATCTCTTCGACTTTAGTCGTAGCAACGTTTTTCTGGATATGTCTCCTTAAGGCAAGGGAAACAAAAGTAAAACTCTTGGGACCACATCAAAATAAGCTTTTACACGGTGAAGGAAACCAGTAAAACAAAAAGGCAACCTCCTGAATGGGAGAATATATTTGTAAATGATATCTCTGATAAGTGATTAATATGCAAGATATATAAAGAGCTTATACAGCTCAACACCAAAAAAAAAAATCCAATTCTTAAATGAATTAAGAAATGGGCAGAGGACCTAAACAGACATTTTTCCAAAGAAGACCTATAGATGGCCAACAGACAAATGAAAAGATGGTCAGCGTCACTCATCATCAGGGAAATGCAAATCAAAACCAATGGAGATCACCATACACCTGTCAGAATGGCTAAAATCAAAATGACAAGAAATAAGCGTTGGCGAGGATGTGGAGAAAAAGTAATTCTTGTGCACTGTTGGTGAGAATATAAATTTATGCAGCCACTGTGGAAAACAGTATGAAGGTTCCTCAAAAAACTGAAAATAGAAATACCATACGATCCAGTAATTCTACTACTTGGTATTTACTCAAAGACAACAAAAGCACTAATTTGAAAAGGTATATGTTTCTTGCAGCATTATTTACAATAACCAAGATATGGAAGCAGCCTAAGTGTCCATTGATAGAAAAATGGATAAGGAAGATGTGGTGTACACACACACACATATACACACAATGGAATATTGCTCAGCCATAAAGAAGGATGAGATCATGCCATTTGAGACAACATGAATGGACCTAGAGGGTATAATGCTAAGTGAAATAAGTCAGAGAAAGATACATACCATATGATTTCACTCAGAAGTGGCATCTTTTTTAAAAAAAGAATAAACAAAAAGTGGAATCAGACTTATAAATACAAGAGAACAAACTGGTGGTTGCCAGAGGGGAGGGGAGGGGAGTGAGGGGTTGGGCAAAATGGGTAGTGGGAGTGGGAGATACAGGCTTCTCCAGTTATGGAATGAATAATTGACAGGAATAAAAGGTGTAGCATAAGGACTGTAGTCACTGATACTGTAATAGGGATATTTGGGAGCCTATGGTAGCTGCACTTGTGGTGAGACCAGCATAATGTATAAACTTGTCAAATCATCACTATGTCGTGCACCTGAAACTAACGTTGTGTGTCAACTATACAAAAGAAAAATAGTATAGTTACTGTTTTGAAGAGCTATTTGATGATAGCCCATGAGGAGGCCATAAACAAGGACCATGGCGCAAGGACTAGAGAGTTTATGATTTGATGTGGGAGATAAAAAAAAAAAAAATTCCTACTTTTTTAGTCTGGGAGACCAGGTAGATCATGAAGCTAGTAACAAAAATACAGATAGGAAGAGGAAGCAGGTTTCGTTTTTCCGTGTGTGTGTGTGTGTGTGTGTGTGTGTGTGTGTGTGTGTGAATGTGAATGTGAATGTTTATGTGGGGCAGGGGGAAGAGATAATAAATTTGCTTTGAGAATGTTGAGTTCAAGTATCTGGGGAGCATCCAGGTGGGGATATCCAGGGGGCAATATCTTAGGAAGGTTAGGACAAATGATACATTCTAACTTTCACTATCAGGGTTTTTTTGCTCATATACCCCTTCGAAGAACTGGAAAAACAAACAAAAAACTATATACCTTCTCACACATTAAGAATTTTTCCTCTAGGGGTGCCTGGGTGGCTTAGTTGAGCATCTGACTCTTGATCTCAGCTCAGGTCTTGATCTCAGGGTTGTGGGTTCAAGCCCCACATTGGGTTCCATGCTGGGTGTGGAGCCTACTTTAAAAAAACAAAAACAAAAAATCTTTCCTCTAAGTTTCAGTATTTGTAACTGATATAATTTTTGGTGTATTACTTAAATCACAATTTAAAATACATCCAGGGAATTTTTAACAACTTGATATTTTCCATCATCTACTTAAAAAAATATGTGAACAATATCTTAATTTTAACAGAATTTTTATATTCCTTATTTTTCTCTTGAACACCTATTTTTTCTGTCACTACATATTATCTTTTATACTTGAAAGCATTTTACCAATCACACCTCATACTTTTCTACAATGAAAGTAAATTCATGAATTTAGTGGATGGGAATAAAAAATGCTTTGTATTAATTGTTACCCAGTTCTTCTGAGTTCTGTGCAAAAACAATTATAATTTAAAAAATTTAAAATTTCCTGTTTGGGGGCGCCTGGGTGGCTCAGTTGGTTGGGCGACTGCCTTCGGCTCAGGTCATGATCCCAGGGTCCTCGGATCGAGCCCCGCATCGGGCTCCCTGCTCGGCGGGAAGCCTGCTTTTCCCTCTCCCACTCCCCCTGCTTGTGTTCCCTTTCTCACTGTCTCTCTCTCTGTCAAATAAATAAATAAAATCTTTAAAAATAAATAAATAAAAGGTGGTAAAATCCACATAACATAAAATTAAAAAAAAATTTCCTAGGTTTGGGGTACCTGGGTGACTCAGTTAAGCATCTGGCTTTGGCTTGGGTCATGATATTAAGGTCCTGGGATCGAGTCCTGCATCAGGGAGTTCTACTTCCTCTCCCTTTGCCCCTCCCCCTGCCCATGCTATCTCTCCTTCTTTCTCAAATAAAATCTTAAAATTTTAAATTTAAAATTAAATTTTCTTTGTTCATAAGGCTGTATCAAATTTATTTTGGTTTTGGTTGGTGATACAATTATAGCCAGTAGACATAACAACATAAGAATTATACAATTTAAAAAGTATTAAATATAAAACAGTAAAATTTTATTAGAAATAGATTCTATTTTAAATTATTTCATAATTATAGTTTATTTACAAATACTATTAGAGATGGTGTTTTGCATTGCTTTTCTTTTTTATTAGTGAAAATATTGAGAAATCTCATGAATAAAAAGTGCTCTATTTTAGCAATATCACCCATTCTTCCAAGTTGACAATGAAGTGATCGATAATTGAAATTATTTTTATTAGTGAAGCAACAACTGGATTTGGTTTAACTTCTATATTCATGGAAGTCAGAATTGGTGACCCCTTTACTTGAAAAAAAAATTGGATATCCCAGTCTGTAGAGTCCTTAACTTTGTCACCATGGGTATTTTGAACTCTCATTTTGGCTCTTTAGGTGTTGTTAGGGCAACAGCTCCACAGTAAGCATAGGGAAGTGTTGAGTGTTGCAGGTTCCTCTGTCAGGTGGTGGGGGGTAGAGATGAAAGGGGAGAGGAGGTAAATGAAAACTGATATACTGGATCAGCAGAATGGTTCTAGAAAATTGTACATATGGAAGTTGAGAGCTGAGAAATCAATTTCTTTGAAACTCTCCATGCTCTTGTACTTCTAAGGGTATACATGCATGCCCCAGTTTGTAGACCACTGGCTTACTATATGCCACCTTGTTATTATCTTGTTGCTGTAAAAATTTTAGCATTTTCCATAGACATATAGAAATATTACTTCATACATCAACTTCTTTTTCCGTTATTTGCTTGCTCCTAAACCTAGGTCTTCATACTTAATCATTCTAGGACTTCTTTGGAAATGGAATCAGAATATTAATGCTTGAAAGGGATCCTATAAGTCATTTTAAAGATTTGATGGTTGAGATTTAGAAAGGTTAAGTGATTTCCCCAAGATCCCACAGTTAGAAAGTGGAGAAGTTAGAGTTTTGAAATTAGTTCTTCCCAACTTTGTTGCTTTTCTCACTGTATTGTATCCCCAACTTTCTTGTATAAAAGGATCTTTGAATTTCCTTAAATAGCACTTTCTTTACTGAACATTATTCTTTGAGTAGCAAAGCATCTATGTATAGTCCAGTGATTATTTGAACAAGTTAGAGTACAAGCACATTCAATTTAAAACATATCTAAGTTACTTCTTAAAACGTAGTAAGAGATAGCAAAACCATTATTGAAAGTATAATGGGCCAGGTGGGAAGATTCCATTTGATTTGTTGAAATGAGATTTATATGCAACAGGAATAACCTTTTATAAAGAAAGATGTATTTCACCTATACTTTAAAAATTAAGAATAAAGCTTTTTTCGCATTGAGGAATAAAATAATTAATATTCCTGATACACAAATTGCTCACTCTGTAGCCTTTTATGTATAAAATGGTAGGTGATGGAATTTTTTTATAATTTTTTTACTTTCTTCATTTACTTTTTCCTTGAATTCTTTATAGTGAACATTTTAAGAAAATTCTAAGAAAAACAGTGAAGCTATTCCAAAAAGCAAACCTTTTTTAAAGACTTAATTTTTTTAAAGCAGTTTTAGGTTCACAGTAAATTTAAGAGGAATGTACAGAGATTTTCCATATGCTTCCAGCCCCAACACATGTATAGTCTTCCCCATTATCAACACCCTCCACTAGACATGTAACATCTGTTACAATTGATGAACCTATATTGATAATCATGCAAAGTCCATACTATACATTAGGGTTCACTCTTGGTGTTGTACATTCTGTGAGTTTGGACAAATATATGTATCCATCATTAGTAGTATCATACAGAGTATTTTCATTGCCGTAAAATCCTCTATGCTCTTCCTAATTTTATTATCCCTCCACCCCAGCCCCTAGCGACTACTGATACTTTTATTGTGTCTAGTTTTGCTGTCTTCAGAATGTCATATAGTTGGATTCATATAGTCCCCAGGCTTTTCAGATTGGCTTCTTTCACTTGATAACATGCATTTAAGGTTCTTCCCTGGTTTTTTATGGCCTGATAGCTCAGTTCTTTTTAGCGCTGAGTAGTAGTTCGTTGTCTGGATGTACCACCGTCTTTCCTTTCACCTACTGAAGGACATCTTGGTTGCTTCCAAGTTTTGGCACTTAGGAGTAAAACTGCTACAAACCTCTGTGTGCAGATTTTTGTGTGGACCTAAATTTTTAACTCCTTTGGATAGATACCAAAGGAATGTGATTGCAGGGTCATAGGGGTAAAATATGTTTAGTTTTTATAAGAAGCCACCAAGCTATCTTCCAAAGTGGCTGTACTATTTTGCATTTCCACCAATAATGAATGACAATTCCTGTTACTCCACACCTCGTCAGCATTTGGTGTTGTCGGTGTTTTAGATTAGCTATTCTAATAGGTGTATAGTGGTATCTCGTTGTTTTAATTCGCATTTTCCTGATGACATACCATGTGGAGCATTTTTTTTTATGTTTATTTGCCATCTGTATATCTTTGGTGAAGTGTCCATTAAGGTCTTTGGCTCATTTTTTAATTGAGTTATTTTCATATTATTGGGTTTTAAGTGTTCTTTGTATATTTTGTATAACAATCTCTTAAAAGATGTGTCTGGCAAATATTTTTTCCCATTCGTGGCTTGTCATCTCTTTCTCTTGACATTGTTTTTTTGCAGAGCAGAAGTTTTAAATTTTAGCGAAGTCCAGCTTATCAATTTAATTTTAATGCACTGTGTCTTTGGTATTGTATCTAAAAAAGTCATTTCCATACCCAAGGTCATTTAGGTTTTTTTTGTTTTCTTCTAGGAGTTATATAGTGTTATATTTTACATTTAGGTCTGTGATCCATTTTGTTAATTTTTGTGAAGGGGGTAAGGTCTGTGTTTAGATTCATTTTTTCATGTGGATGTCGAGTTGTTCCAGGACCATTGATAGAAGAGACTGTCTTTGCTTCAGACTACCTTTGTTCTGTTGTCAAAGATCAGTTAGGTATATTTCTGTGGGTCTGTTTCTTGGCTCTCTATTCTGTTTCATTGATCTGTTTCTTCTTTCACCAGTACCACACTATTTTAATTACTGTAGCTTTATAGTAAGTCTGGAAGTCTAGTAGTGTTAGTCCTCCAGTTTTGTTTTTCCCCTTCAATATTGTGTTGGCTACTCTGGATCTTTTTGCCTATTTCTGTAAACTTTAGAATTAGTTTGTTGATATCCACAAGATAACTTAACTGGAATTTTGATAGGAATTGCATTGAAACGATCAAGTTAGGAAGAACTGACATTTTGACAATATTACATCTTCCTATCAATGAATATGCAATAACTTTCCATTTATTTAGTTCTTTGATTTTACTCATCTGAGTTTTGTCATTTTCTCATAGAGGTTTTGTGCATATTTTGTTAGATTTATACCTAAGTATTTCATTTTTGGGAGTGATAATGTAAATGGTATTGTGTTTTAAATTTTAAATTTCATTTGTTCATTCTGGTATACAGGAAAGAAGTTATTTTGTGTATTAACCTTGTATCCTTTAACCTTGCTATAAGCACTCATTCGTTCCAGGAGGGTGTTTTTTTCTTTTCTTCCTATTCTTTCAGATTTTCTACGTAGACAGTCATATCATCCATAAACAAAGACGGTTTTATGTCTTTTCCAATCTATACCGTGTTTCCTTTTTTTTTTGTCTTATTACATTAGCTAGGATATGCAGTGTGACATTGAAAAGGAATGGGAGAAGAAACATCTTTGCCTTGTTGCTGAAGGATTTTTTTTAACAGGGTAGGAGAAATAAAATCTATAGGGAAAAAGAAAAAGACCTATAGGAAAAAATAAGTCTACTTATTAGAAAATTGGCAGAAGACTCAGCTCCAAGAAGAAATACAAATGTAGGAAAACATGTTTAGCTATGCTAGTAATAAAGGAAATGCAAAAAAAAAGGGGGGGGGAGAAGAAGAAAGAGAAAAAGAAAAAAATATTTTTGGTGAGAGGAATCATATTTTCATATTGGTGAAGACTGACAAAACCTAGTGTTAGCAGGGTATGAGAAAATGGGTATTCTTATATACAGAGCTGGGAGCATCATTTGATTCAGCATTTTGGGAGGGCAGTAGATCTTTACAAATCCATATTTTAAGTGTGACTGCTACCCTTTCTGTCATGGAATTCGTTTAAAGGGGCAGTTGCAAAAATTTGCTAAAACAAATGTGCCTAAATTATTTTGGTAACAATTTGCAACACCAGAATGACAGATATTTAGATTATTTCAGTGCTCATCAGTGTGGCTGTTGGTTAGAATATGTTGTTTTAATTCAGCATAAAACTCTATCCAGTAAAATGATGCCGTATATTCATATTCATCTTAGAAAGGTATGCATAGCAATTTGGGGAAAATACCAGCTGCAGAGTAGCATGTGTATTAGCCCATTTATGTAACTTTCTACGTAACATCTGATTTTTGTAAATAAAAATATGAAGGATATTATATACACCAATACAAGTCTGACAGGTTGGTCAGCAAAATGTTAACAGTGGCTATCTTTGGGACTGGGGCTTCTGGTGATTTTTACTACTTTTGTACTTGTGAATTTTTTTTAAACAGTAAAAATATATCACTTTTATAATAAGAGAAATCGGTAAAGTTATTTTTTAAAAACTTACCATTAAGTGACATGTCTTTTATGTAGAAATAATGAAGAAAAGTCTAGTTAGCTAATAATTTAATAAGTATAAATAGGTGGGTCAGAAGTGGGTTGTTCGCTGGCACATAGTAGGTATTCAGAGTGGTTTATTAAAACGGAAGTACAGTCCTTTGATGTATGGAGGACTACACTGCATTTTTAATGGGAAAATGAAGTAAGTTTGGTGGCAGATAGTTTACAAAAACTATTTTGCCTATTTCAGAACTGAGAAGGTAAGCTTTCTGTTATAATTTAATTTATTCACATATTTAAGGGTCTTTGTATTAGCATAACATATTTATAAAATGTAAAAAGTGGTCAAGAAAATTTATGACCCAGAATCAGAACATTGTTAGAAGAGACTGTAAAAATCAGTTTCCTCAACATACAGATAAGTAAACTGAAACCACAGAGGTTTTAAAGGACACACAGAGGCAATACAGAAATCTCTTCTGTTGAACATCCATTTTGGCTACTCAGTTTTTGTTTTTTTTTTTAAGATTTATTTATGTATTTATTTGACAGACACAATGAGAGAGGGAACACAAGCAGGGGGAGTGGGAGAGGGAGAAGCAGGCTTCCCGCCGAGCAGGGAGCCCGATGCGGGGCTCGATCCCAGGACCCTGGGATCATGACCTGAGCCGAAGGCAGAGGCTTTAACGACTGAGCCACCCAGGCGCCCCTTGGCTACTCAGTTTTTGCTTGAACATTTTTGGAATGAGATTGTCACTTTATAAGGCAATCCATTGTGGTGTTGAATGGCGTAGTGGGTTAAATAGTGTCCACCAAAAATTCATGTCTACTTGGAACCTCAAAATGTGACCTTATTTGGAATAAGGATCTTTGCAGATATAATCAAGATGAGGTCATATGGGATTAGGACAGGCCCTAAATCCAATGACTGATGTCTTTCTAAGAGGAGAGGACACACAGAGACACACGCAGGGGAGGCCACGTGAAGATGGAGCAGAGATTGGAGTGATGCAGTTTACAAGCCAGGAACGCAAAGGATTGCTGCGATACACCAGAAACTCCTAAGAGGCAAAGAAGGATTCTTCCCTAAAGCCTTCAGAGGGAACGTGGCCCTGCCCTGCCAACACTTGATTTTGGACTTCAAGCCTGCAGAACTGAGAGAAAATAAATTTCTGTTGTTTTAAGCCACAAAATTTGTGTTATTTCAGTAGCCCTAGGAAATGAATACAAATGGCTTTGATTATTTTAAATGTATTTGTTCGTTCCTTGAATCAGCAGACATTTACTGAGCACATTTATATGCCAGGTACTCTGCTAAGTGTATCTTGGAGCTTGGTCTACTAGGAAGGACAGCTTTGTAAATATAAAATTGCAGTACACTTGAGACGTGTTCTCATCGGATAGCATATGAAGTTTAGTAGTGGCACAGGTGAGCTGGGAGAACCAGGGCAGGTTTTAGAAAGAGAAACTTTGGTGCTTGGTTTGAAGGTGGAGCTGAAATCAGCCTCTGTGGGAACTCTACGCGGTTCCGGCCCCACTCGTGCTGTCAATCCTGCCTAGTTCACGGCGTGTTTGGTCTGCTGTGATAGCATCCTGTCACTAGAATTCTCTCTCCTCAGATATGTCGCAGTAATTTTTTAAATGCAGTCAGCTCATGCCACTCTGCTGAAACATCAGTGGGTTCTTATCACAGTGAAAATAAAATCCAAACTCCTTTTCGTGCTATGGCCCCATGTAATCTCACACCTGCTAACTTTTCAGTTCCCTCCTTCCACAGTGGTCTTTTTGCTGTGAACACGCCAGGTTTGGTCCTATCTTTGACATTGCTCTTGTTCTTCTCTCAATCTCAAGATCTTGTCATGGCTCTTTGTCCTTCCGGTCGCAGCCCACTCTGCAGAGGAGTCTTCTCTGACCACCCTATTTAAAACAGCACCCCAATCGCTTCTCGGCCTTTTGGCTAAGATCAAGTGTAAAACAGCACCCCACCCACAGCTGTCCTCTTACCTTGTTTTATTTGTGGCACACACCACTAACTCGGTTCATTTGTCTGTCTCTGCCTTCCACCCCCACCCCCACCTTACTCCCCACCCCTGCCACCACAGAATGTGTGGTCAGGAAGCAGGGATCTTGCTTACCCTGTTCAGTGCTGTGTCCCTAGTGTGCAACACACAGGAAGTGTTCACTACAGAAGAATGAAGAAAAATTTACTCATTTAGTCTCATGCTATCATGTCAGATCATATGTCACCATAACTCTCGGATGAATCCCAAATTGTATTCCTGTAATTTCATTTTATAGTCCCACCTACTCCCTCCCCTTAAAATTCCACCTTCATCCTTATACCCTTTCTGAGCTGCCCACTGTGGTATGAAACTATCTTAATCTCTAAATTTATGTAATCTTATTTAAGAATTCTCTGAGGTTTAGAAAACTTGCCCAAAGTAACACAACTTTAAATGTTGTTTCCAGGATTTGAACTTAGATCTGTCTTTGACTAGAGCTCCTCTCTGCTGTACTTGAGTTGGGGGCTGAATGCTTTTGGTGAGGGAGGTAAAAACCAAGGATTAGAATAGGAGCCCTCTCTTATTTAGAATAGAGGTAGCAGATACTTATTTGTTTCTTTAGGAAGAACCGGGTGATATTTGTTAAAAGGAATTCTAAAAAGAAACTTGAATTTTTTTGGGGGGGGGTTAAAGTTAATACATGCTTATTATTTAAAAAATGGAATATACAAAAAAAAAAGGAAAGTAAACACCACCTGTCACCCTACCACCCAGAAACACTGTTAACATTTTAGAACATATTCATCCAATCATTTTCTGTGCAGAAATAAAATATTGTGATGTCATTTTCATACACAAGTTTTTCTCTAAATTTTTGAAATCATTTCCTAATGTAATTACTAGATCAGAGCATACCGTCAGATTTCCTTTCCAGAAAGGTGATATCGGTTTATATTTCCATGAGCAGTATGTGAGCGTCTTTTCATACCTTGCTGATATTTTTAGTTTCCATTTCTTGGATTTTTATTGATATTAAACTTGAAATAGATGTTTATTATTAATTACTTGCTAGCTATTTTCTGTGGCTTGTCTATATCCATTACCTATTTTTCTAGATCTGAAATGTGAACGTGGAGGCAAAAAATTTCACGCTTGGAAAAGTATATTGAAAATGATTGACTTGGGCGCCTGGGTGGCTCAGTCGTTAAGCGTCTGCTCGGCTCAGGTCATGATCCCAGAGTCCTGGGATCGAGTCCCACATCGGGCTCTCTGCTCAGCGGGAAGCCTGCTTCTCCCCCTCCCACTCCCCCTGCTTGGGTTCCCTCTCTTGCTGTGTCTCTCTCTGTCAAATAAATAAATAAAATCTTAAAAAAAAAAAAAAAAAGAAAATGACTTGAGATCTTCTGAATGCACTACGGAAACACTCACTGTTAAAACAGCACACAATCTTTCCCTCAAGCAATATTTTAAATTTAGTGATACTACCTCAGATTTTTTACTAGTAAGAAAATTGGAACATAGAACTCATTTTACATAGCTTTTTCTAAAATCTCAATTTTTAAAGATAATGTCTCTCTTACATTTAAAAGGTTTTTTTTAGTGGCTTAAAATATAACATAAAGGAGGACAAATTGAAGATAAAAGCAAAATATATATTACCTGACGTGTAGAACCAACATTTTCATTTTTCCTTTGTTTCAGAGTGAAAATACTCAATTCATTTTCAGAGAAAAACTTTCTGGAAGTGACTTCAAGGATTTTTGTGGTTGGCCTCAGCTCATCTCCAGTTGAGGTGTAGTTTTAATAACTGTCGAGGCTTTCCACACATACTTCCCCATCAGTGTTTTTAAATTTCCTTTAGAGCAGGATTCATGTGGGCTCTGCAAGAAAAGCCATTGAAGATAAAAAAATAAAATTTTAGAACTTATTTTTAGCCTTATTGTTTTAGATCCTAATTTTATTCATGTTGCATAGAGTACATAAAAGTAGATGTATACAGTTCATAAATAAATGCATTACAAGTTTGGAGACCATTACTTCAGTGCATCTGTTGATGGCTATGAATTCTTACACACATAAACACACACACACAAGCCGCATATGTAACATTTCCAAAGAGTTCTCAGAGTCCATTCATCATGATACCGATTTAACCATAACCTTCCTTACCTCCTGAATCCATTTAGCTGCAGTTTTTTTGTCTACTGATTTGTTATTAACCATCTCTGATTTCAGTCCTTAAGGTTGCAGCCCAGGATTAAGTGTCAAAACACCTGGCCTTGTACACTGATCTGTCCTGACCTCAGTTTGATTAGATTATGAGCTCCTTAAGAGTGGACACTGTTTATTTAGCTGTGTTAAGCCCAGTGCTTCACACAATGTAGATACTCAGCAAATGTAAAAAGTACGTCAGACCCTTATGAGGTTCTATCTGTGACTCAGTCCTACCGAGTCCAGCTTTCTGCTTTACGCACCCTACCATCCCCCCCTTCCCACAGTGCCACCTCACACCCTGCTGTGCAAGCTAGTCATTTCTGTCTTAAAGCCTCTTATGCCATCTCAAGGTGGTCACTTTTCACTCTTTGATGGCTGATGGATTTCTGGAGAGTCTCTTGAAGTGGTATTGGTTCTATTCCCTTGTGATAAACCCTGTTGTTGAGTAACCAGAGGACTATAAGCAGTCCTTATCTTCAATATTGTGTGGGACATAATCCTAGGTCAACATACCCTTTTTGTCTTTAGGATAAAAGTATGGAACTAGAGAGTACCAAACCAAGAGAAAATGGCTATAAAATGGCTATAAAATTTCCTTGTTAGAAACTAGACTGGTTTGTTCAGGTAGAACACCAGGGATAATAGAAATATAGTGTGGCCCCATATGTTATTTGAAGTTTTCCTGGAGCCACATTTTAAACAATAAAATGAAAGAGGTGAAATTAATTTTAATATATTTTATTTAACCAGCTATATCCAAAATATTAACATGTAATCGGTATTAAAAAGATGTTAATGATGTATTTTTATCATTATATTTTTGGAGAGCACATCTCAGTTCTGACAAGCACTATTTCAAGTACTCTGGAGCCACAAGTGGCTGGTGATTCATGTTTTGTGGTACATCTTGTTAGAGGGAATCAAGGCCACTTCTTTTTTTTTAAATAATTAGACAAATGTATAGTTATATTTTGTAGAGTTCATGTACATTTCCCTTGTTCAAGCCTTAAATTTAATTATTGGGAAGTTTGGAGGTATCAAAACACTATAAATCAGCTGCATTTTTGGAGAGATTGTATAGTTTCAAATATGAGAGGACAGCACAGTTTATAGCAGCTCTGTTTTGCTTTCTTTGGGCAGGGCTGTTTCAGTTTCTTGGGTTTTTTTGGTGGGGGTAGCTTTAATCTTAAAAGCTATGCTTTTCATAGTGGGGCCAGCTTTCATCCTTCAGATAGATTTTTAGGTTGATGGAAGCTGCTGGATGAGAAAATGCATGCTTTTTGTTGGGTTTCCAATATATCCCTTTGCATTGAAACTTTGTTTCCTCTTAAGAAATACAAATATAAAAGATGAAGCGAAAAGCCTTTTTTTTTTTTTAAGTAGAAAAAGTTTACTTAGTTATACAGAGTCAGGCTTATTTGGCTAAGGTTCTTAGCTAGTAGTGCCCTTGAGGAACATAAGTAGATAATTTTTCATTTATTAAAGAAAGAATACAGCGGCTGGATTGCAGACTAGGCATCTTGGATTTGAACATTGGCCAGAGGATCCATGTTTCATACAAATATAAAAGTGTATAGGATAAAGAGTCCTTAAAACATTTAATTAACCAATTTAATTAAACAGTTTCAACTTTTGAAATTATCAAAATAATTTAATAGTTATGAAAGTTTGAAAAGGAATAATTTATAATCCCACGATAACTGTTATTTTTATGTATTTGCCATTTTTACATACATATTTTAAGATAGCTGTGATGAATCAGTACATTTAATTTTGTAGCTTTTTGGAATGTGTTTCTTTTAAAAGCATGGATTTGTAATGTCACTTAGTAATATAACATTTTATTTTGTTGTGTTATAATAGTCTGGCCATAGGTACAGGTTGGTGAAGTGATTCCATTCCATGAAGTAATAAAGGGATCCATTTGTCGTGGTTGTCTGTGAGTTGCTACCAATCCAAACTTGGGCCTTAGGGAAGGGGAAAGACATGAAGTTCAGGGCAGTTTACTCTGGAGGAGATGAGGAGGAAGTTGTGGTATCTCTTCCATCCGCATGGCCTTGGTGAGAACTTAGTCACAGGGCTCCCCCTAGCTGTAAGGGAGGCACTATAAAGAAGAAACAACATTGTAGGAACATGAATTACACAGCTTTCTCTATGATTTGGGGTTAATTCTTTAGGATAGTTTTATATAATGAGATTACTGGTCCAAACAGTATGAATATTTGATAGGATTTTTATTTCTACGTAACTTTTCTGCGGCAGACATTTCAGTACTTTGGAGATTGACCAGAGGCCAGTTGTATAAAACTTTCAAGTATTACACTGTTGAACTTCAAGAAGGGAAATGGGAATCTGTGACGTTCTAGCTTGGGACTACTCACTTTCCACCCCACTCTGACCCAGCTTGATTGGCATCGAGATCCTGCCAGCAAGAAGCAGGGCATTCTCTTCAGCTTGAAGGGGGCTCAGTTCTTCAGAGCGGTGGTGGCATCATTTTCAGAAGTACAAGGGAGGGCCAATGGCTCAGCTCGAATAGCAGGGGCTTGCAGTACTATTTGAGGGAAACATTCTTGGTTGAGGCTGCATATAAGCACAGGAAAGACCTGGAAAGGCCCAAGGTATTCACATACTTTTGACTGACCCTGAAGTTGCATTCATGCACCCAGGAGACTTGAAAGGGCCCTATGGAAAGATAAACCTGGGGCAAATTTGAAAAAAGACTGAACTTCGAATGAGCTTCCCTTACCCACAGACATATCCATTGGCAGGGGTGGGAGCCTTAGTGGCTCGAGGTGTTAGAGATAAACTCTGTCTAACCACAGATTGACCCCTAAGTGATGCAAAGGGATAACCCCTAGGAAACCAGGCTTGAAAATAAAACAGTGTATTTAAAAAAACTGAGCAGAGGTATCAGTGACTGCATACCTCAGGGAGAAAGATTTTACATATTTATTAGCCCAGGCATGATACTAAACAAAATGAAAGAAGTAAACAGGATAGCAACAACACCTATATGTGGGAAAAGAATCAGAATCCTGAGTTGCTACATTGTATTATATAAAATCCTTAGGTTTAACAACAACAAAATTACAAGCCACGTAAGGAAGCAGTGAAGTGTGACTCATGCACAGGAAAAAAAAACAGTAAAAAAGAATCTTCTCAGAATGTCCCCAGATGTTGGGATTTAATAAAGACTTAAACTATTATAAATTTGTTACAAGAACTAAAGGGAACCATGTTTAAATAAAGGAAATTATAAGTCAACAAATGGAGTTTCTGGATAAGGGTATAAAAATAATAAAAACAATAACAACCAAAAAAAAAAAAACAACCCTACCCTTGATATGATGTCATGAGAGAGTAATTCACCTCTGTAGTAGTCTTTCCCAAGACTTATAGTCTGAGTCTGATCATGAGAAAAAACAGGCAAAGTGAAACTGAGGATCATTCTATAAGAGCACCTGACCAATACTCTTTAAATCTGTCAAGGTCATGAAAAACAAGGAAAAACTGAGAAACTATTAGAGGAGGAGGAGGAGCCCAAGAGACATGATGACTGAATGCAATGTGGTATCCTGCATTGGAGCAGGAACAGAAAAGGAAAAATTAGTGGAAAGACCGATGAAATCTGAATAAAGACTGTAGTTTTGAACCAGTGTTAATTTCTTACTTTTGACAAATTGTACCATGCTTCTATAAGATATTAACATTAGGGAAGGCTGGGTGAAGCTTATACAGGAACTCTGTGTAATATCCTTGCAACTTTTCTGTAAATCTAAATTATTCTGAAGTAAAAAGTTAAAAAAAAAATCAAATGGAAATTCTAGACTTGAAGAATACAATGCCTGAAATGAAAAGTTCACTAGAGGGGTTCAACAGTAGTTTTAAGGTGCTAATAAAAAGAATCTGAATTTAAATACAGACCCATAGATACGATTCAATCTGAAAGACGGATGAAGAAAAAGGAACAGAGCCTCAGCGATCTGGGGAAAACATCAAGCATACAACATATCTGTACTGGGAGCCCCAAATGGGGAGAGAGAAAGGTGTAGAAAATAGCCTTTTGGAAAATTTTCCAAATTTGATGAAAAACTTTACACATTCAGAAGTTCATGGAATGTCAGTTGGATAAATACACAGACCTGTGCCTAGAAACAGCATAGTCAGTCCGTTAAAAGACAAAATCTTGAAAATCAAGAGAAAAATAACTTGCTACATACAGGGGAGCATCAGTGTGATTAATTTACTGCCTTCTCATCAGAAACACTGGAGGTTAGAATGGGATGACATATCCAAAGTGCTGAAAGAAAAAAAGACTGTCTATGAATAATTCTGTTTAGCAAAACTGTCCTTCAAAAATAAAGGTGAAATAAATACATTGATATGCAAAGACAGAGACAATTTGTAGCAAGCAGACATGCCTTACAAGAAGTAGTAAAAGAAGGAAATGATACCAGATGGTAACTCAGATCCACAGGAAGAAAAGAAGACACTGGAAATGTAAATATGTAGGTTAATATAAAAACTTGAAATACTTTTTTTTCTTATCAACTTTAACAAAAATACTTGAATTCCATCTAAAAACAAATTTAGTATCTGTAACATTTCATTACCCCCACCCCACATGTTGTAGTTCATTCATCACTTTTGTAAACAAATTGTTCACAGCTGTTTGCCTTTTGGTTTGTATTATCTCAAAACTTTTGGTTTCAGAACTCCTTTCCATTCTAAAAAGTTATTGAAGACTCCAGAGTTTTTGCTTAAATGGGCTTTATGTATTGATATTTTTTGTATTAGGAAATAAAACTGAGAAAAAATTCAAATTATATTTATTTACAAATAACAATATGAATTACATGTTAACATAAATAAGCTTTTTAATGAAGAAAGGGACTATTCACAAGCAAAAAAGACAGGAGAATGGTATTGATTTTATGCTTTTCAAATCTCATTAGTGTCTGGTTGAGTAGAAAACTGCTGGGTTCCCATATAGGCTTCTGCATTGAACTTAGCGAAATATGTTGATTTGGCAGAAGTATATAAAGAAAATCTGGCCCCACTCAGTTGTAGTCAGAAAAGGGAGGTGTATAATAGTAGCCTTTAATTATAATTATGGATATTTTTCTTTGATATGATGCCAGAACTCAAGAAATGGTAGTTTTGTAAAGGTTAGTTGCAATGTGGAATCTGAAACATACCAGTGAATTTTTTTGATTCATTGTTATATTAAGCATTGTACCTTGGTACATCAAAACCCATCCTTCCTGTTTATCTCTAAAGGATAAGGGAATAAACAAAAGTTTTCTGTATGAAATAATCTGGAAAAAAAACAGGTTAATTGAGTGTTGCATAAGAATGTCTTGAAATGGCTTTTATTAGTATTTGAGATTTCTAAATGTAATGCCTTCTCTAAGTTAGGGCTTAATTTAAACTACTGGAAGCTGGAATCAGAGATTATTATTACTATATACTTTAAAACCTACTTATATATATCATCATTGTCGTAAAAGTTATACCTCCTGTGGTAAAGCTAAATAATTTAGAAGGGTGTAAAATGTACTTAGAGTAAACCTCACCTTACCAATTCCCAAGAGATAAGCAATCTTAGTGGTTTCTTGAATACTTTTCCTGAAAATATGTTCACATCTAGGTATCTTGATATGTATTATATGTGTATGTGTTATGTGTATACATATGAAAATCTTTTTAAGCAAATAGAATCATACATATTCTGTAAATACATAAATATTAGATATTTTTGTATTAGTATATCATTTTTTTAAAAGATTTTATTTATTTATTTATTTGACACAGAGAGACACAGCGAGAGAGGGAACACAAACAGGGAGTGGGAGAGGGAGAAGCAGACTTCCCACGGAGCAGGAAGCCTGATGTGGGGCTCGATCCCAGGACCCCGGGATCATAACCTGAGTTGAAGGCAGACGCTTTAACGACTGAACCACCCAGGCGCCCCTATATTATTCTTTTTTAATGACTGATTAATATATATGTTACTAGACTAGTTATTACGAGAAAAAATTTTAGTAATGAAAGTGCCACTTTTAAAATTAGTTCTCATTCAATTGTTGCTCCTGATCCTTTGTTAACATTTTTATTGGTCAAAAATAATAAAAATCACTTGCAAACTAAAATTGATGTCTTGGAAAGTGTGCAGGTTTTTCTGAAGTTCATGGATGTGATGTTAAAAAACTCAGAGCTGCCGGGGGTGCCTGGGTGGCTCAATTGTTAAGCGGCTGCCTTCGGCTCAGGTCATGATCCCAGGCTCCTGGGATCGAGCCCCACATCGAGCCCCCACATCGAGCCCTGCATCGGGCTCTTCCCTCAGTGGGAGGCCTGCTTCTCCCTCTCCCACTCCCCCTGCTTGTGTTCCCTCTCTCGCTGTCTTTCTGTCAAATAAGTACAATCTTTAAAAAAACAAAAACTCAGAGCTACCAATAGACAATTGAAACAAAATTCTTAAGGATGACATATTAGATGCTTTTAAGGGAGCCTGATTTGATTTACAGTGACTTTTGATGTAGATGATTAAAGAAAAGGCTCTTAGGAAATATGGATAAAGCCATGCAATATTTCTGAAAACAAGATTTTTGCGATTATCTCCAAAGAGAAAAACATGAAAGATGTGGAATATTGTTTTAGCATACAATTTTGTTGAAAAGATTACACTAAAAAATAAAGTCAACACTTGATTCTTTTTTATTCTGAGAAACTTGTGCATAGTTGAAGTTATAACTTAAATCTCGTCAAATATAACTTAAAACTTATTTTTATATTTTTGTTTTATTTTTCAAGTAAAAATCTTGAAAATTTTTTATCACTTTCAATATTTACAGCTATGTTTTGGTCCTTAGATAATTCACTTAAATGATCTTTTCTCAAAATCATTCATGTTTAGAAAACTAGGAACTCATGAATTCCATTGTATGGGTGTACTGTATGTAATTTAATCTGGTCACTGCTGATCAAGGATATTTAGGCCAGCAGTATTTGTGTGTGTGTGTGTGTGTGTGTGTGTGTGTGTGTGTGTGTCTTATGAACAGTGCTATAGAGAATATCCTGTACATATATCTTTACATTCCCATGTGAGTATGTCCATGGAAAAAATATCTAGAAGGAGAAGAGCTTGGGTCAAAAGCTATGACCATTTACAACTTTGGTATCTCTAAAATGATTACACAATTTACAGTCTCACTACAAAACTCTGTATGCACTTTCACAGTGTATTCTTTGTTGTCCAAACCTTTTCTTGAATTAGCATAGTGAGAATTTGTGGTGTGAGTTTGTACAGTGAGAGATGTGATGTTACCCAGATCTGTTTACTTCCTGAGATTTGGATAGCCAGAGTGGGGACAGTCCGGATAACAAGGGGTTCATTTGAAAATTTATCCTAATCTGTTTAGCTCCTCAGTTGGATAGTGAGAGTTTGAATAACACAGGGTACCTGTTGTCTCCTCATTGGTGCTGAGGTATTATCAGTCTTTGTAATCCTTGCCAGTGTTAATAGGTTAAAATAAAAATGTCTCATTAGGTTTGTCTTGCTTCTCTTTAATTGTAAGTCACATTATGCATATTTTAATTTTAATGGCATTTGTATTTAAATATGTACCTTCCGATTAGCTTCTTACTTTATTACAAGAGTGATATTTCCAATATTAAGGAAATAAAGACTTATTACAGTATTACTAATATTTCATCTGATCTCTTTTAACCTTATGGTAAATTTTTATGTATCAGTTTTGTTACCTATTTAGTAAAATGTCTCATTTTTTCCCTTATAAAAGGTTTCTGGTTCTATATTATACTTAGAATATTATCTTCTGTGCTTCAAGATAATAAATATATTCTTTTTTGTATTCGTCTGTAGTCTTTTACACTATTCTCTTGATAATTCTATTCCCACAGTTTGTTCCTTATGTTTTGATCTTTGCTCCATGTGGAATTTATTGTAATATAAGGAAGAAGGCAGAGATCTAGTGTTTTTTCCTCCACTCACTATCCGGTTTCTCCTAAATCATTTATTAAATAATATTTCTTTTCCCCATTTGTTTAAAGTGCCACCTCTATCATATGTAAAATTTTTGCATCTGTTCGGTCTATTTCTGGACTCTAATTCTGTTTCATTGATCAGTCTATTCATGTGCTAGCGCTAAACTTTTAATTACTACAGCTTAATAATATATTTTAATATTTCATAGGACCATTCTCTCCCCTCTTTTTTTCCCTACCTCATCTTGCATACATGTTTATTATTCTAGAAGAACTTAGTGATAGCCAAAAACTCCCTTCTGCTCTCTCACTACCCATAAAATATCCTGTTGGTATTTTTACTGGGATTGTTTGAATTTGTAGTTTGAGCTAATTGACATTATGAGAATTAATCCAGATAAAGTGGTTAGAGCAGTCCCTGGCACAGAGAAAACAGCCAAGAGACTAGCTGTTGTGCTGGGTATTCAAAATTTGCCTCTTCAAATATATTCTTCACTTTCTCCATCTTGCTCTGTACCCGGGGAGGCTGACCTCTGTGGAATGCATCATCCAGGCTCTCTCGCCCTCTGGTTTCTTGTTAGATTTGGCCAATGGGAGGTCTTGTAGGAGATGGGTGCGTGAGAGGAGAGCCTCTTACCCCAAGTTATAGAGTTGTGTTTGTCTACGTAAGGCTGCACTTTCTGCTGGGGTTGATTCCTCTCCCATACTGAGAGACCTTACTAGGGTCTGGTAGTAACAGCGAAACAGCCCCCTGCTGTCGCTAGCCCTGTGAGTATGCTGTCATTTTCCTGCTGGGAGCCTGACCGATGAAACGGCTCTCATCTCCCCCTTCTGCCTCCCCCTCCTCATTACCACTCATACTGAATCTCCCCATTCCGGTCTTCTTTGACATCCTTCAGTAGAGATTAAAATTTTCTTTATAATGCCCTTTATCATTTCTTGTTCATACCCAGGTTGACTTTTATCCAGTTGCAGTTATAAATGGAATCTTTTCTCTCGTTATGTTTTCTAACTAATTGGATATAAGCAAACTATTGATTTTTGTAGTTAATTTTATAATCAGCTGTATACTGAATTTTCTAATAGTTTTCAGTACCTTATTTCATAATCACCTGCAGACAGTGCATCACTTTCAAATAATGATAATTTTGCCTTTTTTAAATCATTAGGAGTATTTATTTAGGAATGGTTATATTATTCAAATACGTTTTTGCGCATCTATTGAGATGCTTAAAAACTTTCACCTTCAGTCTACTAATTTAGTAAATTATCTTAATAGATAGGCTAATATTAACTTACCCTTATATTCCTGGAATAATTCTTACTTGGTTAAGCTATTTTATTCTTTTCAGGATTCTACTTGCTGGTATCTTGGTTAGGACCTTTGCAACAATATTTCTTACAGAAAATGATCTATAGTTTTCACTCCCCATCCAGTGTCATGTTGTGGTAGCCGTACTTTGTTTATATCATCCCAGTTATTTTTAGAGGCAAGTTAAAAACAGTAAAGCAGCAAAGAAAAATTTTACATGCACACTCAAATATCTTTAAAGGAGTGAGGAAGGTAACTTGTTACCAGGGAAACTGGCATCATACCTTGCTGATTATAAGGCTGTCTTTTGTATCAAAGCGGTACAAAGTACAATTGTTACAAGACTTAAGATGTGTATGTAATGCTGCGGTGACAACCTATGGCATCTTTCACTTGATCTTTCGTCTACTTTTCCTCATCTTATGAGGAGAAATGGGTAGGTCTTCGCCCTATTTAACAGATAAGAGGGTTTAGATTCAGAGAGATTGCTGCTTGCCAGAGGTCATATGGCTAATAAGGGTTATCTCTAGATCTAGAAAACAAATCTTGTGACCCATGGTCGGTGCTCCTTTGCTTCATTACCTTTAGGAATAGAGTCAATGAAATCCGATCATGTGCATGTTTCAAAATAGGAGAGCCCTTGGCTCAGATTTTATTTTCAAAGTGATTATGTGTGAAGAATTTAGCACTCTTCTTATAATGCATATTATAATTCAATTTAAGCCTACAACATCTTCTTGAGGTAGTCAGAGAACAGGTTTACAGCTTAATACTGTATATGTCAGAATCACCCAATTTAAAAACTACATGTAAGGTTTATATAGGCTCTTCCCAGACAAAAATGGAAGAAAAAAATAGTGTGTCTTCATTTACTCATGAATAAAAAATACTGAACTTCTTCCTTTTAAAAGAATGAATTGCATTTTTTTCTTTATTACTAAGTTAATACATATTTATGAAGGAAAATTTAGGGGAAAAAAACAGGCAAAAATATCAGAATCCTCTAATCCTACCACCCAGAGATAACAGTGTGAACATATTGGTGTTAAGCCCAGCAATTCTAGTATCTGTCTAAATGAATTCTTTTTCTCTGCCTCTTACTGTGCATAATGTTTTATAATTAGTTTTTTAAACTTATATAGTAATTTTTCATATTACGAAATGTAGCAATATTTCAGATACTAGATAGAGACTTTTTTCTAAGTGAAGTCTTATTAGAAACCCAAATTAATGCAGTGTTTTATTGGTAAAATTTTTATACTGCTAATTTATAACTTTACTATGGGAATAAAAACGTTGATTTGATGAACAAAAAAATTTGAAATAGGGTTGTATCCAGTGGTGTTCTGGTAAATGCTTATTACCTACAACTTGAATGAACCTAGAAAATGTTACGCTAACTGAAATAAGCCAGACACAAAAGATCACATAGTGTATGATTCCATTTATATGAACTATCCTGGAAATATATTTCTATAAGGACAAGATTCCTTTGGATCTCTGAAGGAAAAATCAACCTGATTTATGGTGCTTGCCAATTTCTGCAGTATACTTACTCTTACGGTTGAGTGGTTCCAGATTTGGTTAATTCAGTAGCTCAACAGCGTCATCACTAACCCATGTTCTTTCTTTCTGTTTTGCTATCTTCAGTATGTCAGAGTTGTCCTCACTCCAGCCTTTATCATGGTTGCAAAGTGGCTTTAACAGTTCCATGTATCCAGACATGACAACTTCCAGAGGAAGAGAGGGCTGTCTCTTTCATTTTGTATCATTTTAAGCGCCAAAAAAAAAAAAACCCATTCCATGGGGCTCCTTTAGCAGAGGTTCCATCACACCTGATTGTATCACACTGCCATTTTCAAACTAGTCTTTGGCAAGCAAGACGGAACCATTATGATTGGTTTGGGCCAGTCAGGATCCACTCTTCAGGTCTGAGAGGCTGCAGCCACACTCCCCTGAAGCATATGGCTGCCTAGACATCTGAACAAAATGTTGCTCCTCTTAGGAAGGAGAGGAGGGTGGATATATTGGTTGTATAACCAACAGTATCTGCTGTACCAGCATTGGGGATGACACTTCCAGTTGTATTATCAGCTTCAATATTTATGTTTCTATTTTGATTGTGTGTAAGTTTTTCATTTATTTAGAAAAGTTGCAAATGTTTACAGTATTCTTCCCACCTCATTCATTTTTGAGACCAGCATTACTCATTCTATGAAGCCAGTATTACTCTGATACCAAAACCCAACAACAACAACAAAAAATCACAAGGAGACTACAGACCAAGATCTGTTATGAATATGGACACAAATATCCTAGACAAAATACTAAACTGAAAATAGCAATATATAAAAAGAATTATTATATACCATGACCAAGTGGGATTCATCTCAGAAATGCAAGGTTGGCTTAACATCCAACAATTATTGTAAATTGTTATGTACCATGTCAACAGAATAATAAAAGCCAAATGATTATATAAATAGATGCAAAAAAAGCACTTGACAAAAATCCAACATCTTTTCATAACAAAACACTCAAACCTAGGAGTAGAGGTGAATTTTCTCAACCTGATCAAAAGGCATTTATGAAAAACCCACAGCTAACATCATACTTGGTGATAAAAGACTGGTTGCTTTCACTCATAAGACCTGGAACAAGACAAGGATATCCATTCATGCTACTTCTGTTCAACATTGGGCTAGAGGTTCTAACAAGATCAATTAGGCAAGAAAAAGAAAAAGCATCCAGATTGGAAAGGAAGAAGTAAAACTCTATTCACAGATGACATGATCTATATAGAAAATACCAAGGAATCTACTAAAGAATTATTAGAACTAATAAATGAATTCAGCAGTGTTGCAGGATAGAAGATCAATATACAAAAATCAGAGAGGTATGTTTTGGGGGAAAAATCAGTTATGTTTCTGTACACCTGAGATGAGTAATCCAAAAGTGAAATTAGAACAATTCCATTTATAATAGCATTAAAAAGAATAAAATGCTTAGGAATAAATTTAACAAAAGAAGTACAAAACTTACTCTCTGAAAACCACAAAAGATTATTTAAAGAAATTGAAGATCTATATAAGTGGAAAAATACCCCATATTCATAGGTTGAAAGACCTAATATTGTTAAGGTGGCAGGACTCCTCAACTTGATCTTCAGATTCAGCACAGTCTCCTTCAGAATCCCAGCCGACTTCTCTGTAGAAGTTGACAAACTAATTTGAAAATTTATATGGGGATGCCTGGGTGGCTCAGTCAGTTAAGGGTCTGCCTTCAGCTCAGGTCATGATCCCAGAGTCCTGCGATCAAGTTCCATGTCGGGCTCCCTGCTCTGCGGGAGTCTGCTTTTCCAACTCTGCTCCTTCTGCCCCACCCCCGCTTGTGCACGTGCTCATGCTCTCTCTCTCCCCTTTGCAAAAATAAAATCTTAAAAAAAAAAATACGTGGAATTGCAAAGGACCCAGAGTAGCAAAAAAATCTTAACGAAGTAGGAGGACTCATACTCTCTGATTTCAGAACTTACTACAAAGCCACAGTGATCAAGATAGTATGATACTTATAGTCCTTATCTTAAGTACTTACCTTGGGGACCTAGGGATCCGTGGAATAGAATTGAGTGTCGAGAAATAAACCCATGGTCAACTGTTTTCTGACAAGAGTGCCAAGACCATTCAGTGGAGAAAGAATAACCTTTTCAGTAATTGTGCTAGAACTAAATAGCCACGCTGAAAAGGATGAAGTTGATCCTTATGACATAAAATGGATCCAAGAACTAATTGTAAGAACTAAAACTATAAAACTCTTAGAAGAAAACAACGTTAAATTTTTAGGACCTTGGATTTGGCAAGGGATTTTTAGATATGACCCAAAAGCATGAGCAACAGAAGAAAAAATAGATGCGTTAGACTTCATCAAAATTAAAAACTTGTGCTTTAGAGAACACTATCAAGAAGGTAAAAAGGCCACAAAATGGGAGAAAATAGTTGCAAACATTTAACCAATAAGGGACTACATCTAGACTGTACAAGGAACTCCTACGACTCAATAGTAAAAAAGACAACTCAATTTTAAAAATGGGCCAAGGATCTGAACAGGCATTTCTCCAAAAGATACATAAATGACTGATAAGCACATGAAAAGATGCTTCCCACATCTTTTCCATCAGGGAAATGCAAATCAAAACCACAATGAGAGACAGCTAGAATAAAAAATAATAAGTACTGGCAAGGATGTGGAGAAATCAGAACCCTCATACACTGCTGTTTGGAATGTAAAATGGTGCAGCCACTTTGGAAGACAGTTTGGCAGTTCCTCAAAATGCTAAACATAGAGTTACCAAATGACACAGCAATTTCACTTCTGAGGGAAATTAAAACAAGTCCACGCAAAAACTTGTACTTGAGCGTTTATAGGAGCATTTTTCAAATAGCCAAAAAGTAGAAACAACCTAAATGTCCACCACATGATGAATAAACAAAATGTGGTATATCCATACAGTGGAATGTTACTCAACCATAAAAAGGAATGAATTTATGATACTTATTACAACTTGGATGAACCTAGAAAACTTTTGGTAAGTGAAATAAACCAGACACAAAAGGTGACAGTGTATGATTCCATTTATATGAAATATCCAGAAAATGTATTCCCATAAGGACAAAAAGCAGATTGGTGTTTGCCAGGGGCTGGGGGGAGGGGAGAATGGAGAATAACTGTTTATGAGGATGAGGTTTCCTTTGGGATGATGAAATATTCTAAACTTAACAGTGGTGATGTTTGCACCTATCTGTAAGTATACTAAAAACCATTGTATTGTGTATTTAAATGGGTAAATTGTATGGTTTGTGCACTATATCTCAAGAAAGCTGTTTAAAAAATGTTATCAGTATTTAAAGCTTCCCTTACGGTTTCAGAATACTTATAAATTAGTGATCCAGAAGTTTGAAGGAAAAAGTCAGAAATTTTTGTTTCACTGTGGAGTCGGTAATAATTACCTAAATTTTATCCATTTTATTTGTCATGAATATAAAAGTTTGAAAAGTATGCCAAAGTTGCAATAAGCATTTAAAATTCTACAATCCTAATGGTGCTCTTGCATGTTCATCTGTTAGTATAAAAACTGCTTTGTTTTAGTGAAATATGTGAACAGATGCATGTGAGCTTTGCCTGCATTTGTTTGAGGAGTTCAGTTGCTTTAGCAGAGCACAATTTTACATGAGGAATCACGTACAGGCCTAAATGAAAAAAGAGCCCAAACTTTGCTCATCAGTAACACACATAAAACATTCAGATACATGCACAGAGATGCCATTGGATGGCCTACTTTAAGATTTGTGTAAAAAAAGTTAAGATTTAAATCTTTGTACATTTTTTTTTAAAGATTTTATTTATGTATTTGACAGAGAGAGACACAGCGAGAGAGGGAACACAAGCAGGGGGAGTGGGAGAGGGAGAAGCAGGTTTCCCACCGAGCAGGGATCCCGATGTGGGCCTTGATCCCAGGGTCCTGGGATCATGACCTGAGCCGAAGGCAGATGCTTAATGACTGAGCCGCCCAGGCACCCCTGAATCTGTACATTTTTTAAGAAATAATTCACATACCTTTAAAATCCACTCTTTTAAAACATGCAGTGCTTTTTATTCACAAAGTTGAGGAATATTGCACACCTTCACTACTGTCTAATTTCAGAACACTTTCATCACCTAAAAACTACCCATTAGCAATCACTCATCACTCCCCTTCCCTAGCCCCTGACAACTAGTCATCCATTTCTGTCTCTATGTAGTTACATATTGAATATATGCATTATTATTACTACAAATTTTAAATAGGTAAAAGTATCCAAGAGTTGGGGTGCCTGGGTGGCTCAGTTGGTTAAGCAGCTGACTTTGGCTCCAGTCATGATCCCAGGTTCTGGGATCAAGCCCCGCATCAGGCTCCTTGCTCCGCAGGAAGCTTGCTTCTCCCTCTCCCACTCCCCCTGCTTGTGTTCCCTCTCTCGCTGTGTCTCTCTCTGTCAAATAAATAAATAAAATCTTAAAAGTATCCAAGAGTTATAGGCAGTTTCAAAACAGTTTGAGTATGTATGTTTTACAGCAGTTACTTTAAATGATTTAAGTATTCCACATTTCTATTTTTATAATTAGTCAACTAATCAAGCCCTTATTTGTCAGATATGTAGAAAGTTTCAGTTTTTCATTATAAACAGTGCTGTGATGAAAATCTTTGTAGCTAAAACTTCATGCTCATTCATGATAATTGCCTTAAGATTAATTCCTAGGAGAGGTATGGCTAGTTAAAAGGTTAAGTTTAGTTTCAAATCTTGATATACATTGCCAAATTACTTTCCAGAAAGATTGTATCAATTTACATTCAAACAGTAATGTAAGAAAGACTCAAACTGTAAAGTGTAATAATACCATAATTAATTTTTATGTGTAGAGTGATACCTGTCTCGCAATTAAATGTTTACTTGACTAATTTTGAAAATGTTTTCTACTTAAAACTGTATACACTTTTCAGTGAACAAGAGTCATCATTTAAAAATCAACTGTACCTGAAATATTTTCTCAAATTAGCAAAATTCCTATGGTACTAGTCTTTATTCCAGGTTCTTAACAAGAGAGTCTTTAAATATACTTTATTCATTTGTTGTAAACTGCCTATATTACATTTAACTGATTCTTAATTGTCCATAGAATGAACTAAAACTTTGAACTGTATCAAATTATCCATTTTAGTTTTTTTAAGTTTTCCAGTAAATCTTGAAATAAGCCATTGTAATTGCCAAAAATGACTGGATTTTATTTTTGTCTTAAATATGTATTGGAGGTGTTAATAGTGACATGACTTTTCTAATAGGAAATTCAGTCTATATTGAGGAAATGAGTTGGGTACAAGTATGGCGGCAGTAATGTCTAGACTGTGTTTAGGAAATCTTGATTAATTGGTTGGAATTAGAATATGTATAGGGGAAAATTAGATAAAAAGGTTAAATTTGTGCCATAAAAGACAAATATTAAAGTGGTTTTCTATATCTTCTTGGTAATAAAACATGCTATAAGGAAAGATGTATGGTAAAGTGCTGTGTATGCAGTTTGATGAGAGGGTTAATTATTTCATGCTCTTTGGTGTGTCCCCTTTTTAACCTTAATCATATAGGTTTTTCTTATAAAGGTTTTTCTTTGATCAGCTAACCCCCACCCCCACCCCCCATTCTTATCAGCTTTTGAGAGAGATGATGGTATACTGAACGGGGCATATCTCTTCAAGAAGTGTGTGTCAGAGGTCGGGATATGGTGGGGGGGCAGGGTTGTTCATACACACACACACCTTGCCTTATCATCCTCTGGACAGTGGTTCCCAAAGGAGAATGGCAAATCCTAGGAGAATCTGGGAATTTGGCAAGGGATTCGCGAATCCACATGTATTTGAAGTAGTAAACTTAAAAATATAAATCTCAAATATGTATGTACCAGTGTGTTTCAAATATAAGTAGATACTGTTGTGATTAAATTTATTTAAACATAACTACTGAACTCACAGTAATGTTTTGTATTTTCTCAGTGGATGTGTTTTGTACTCTTTGCTGATAGGTGCAGCCACAAGAGGAGACACAGGAAAGGCTCAGGGAAAAATACAGTTTATTATACTCAGAGGTCCCAGAGCCAGGAGACAGAACACACCACGCAGGGTCCACAGGGAAGGCACCAGGTTAGCAGGCAGAAGACAGGTATGAGAGGAGAGCATTAGGGCCACAGTCTTTGTTGGGGGTTCCCAAGGAAAGGCAGGGCAGAGTGAATGGTTTATGATTGGCAGATTTAAATAATTTTGGTGGGCTTTGGGCTGTAGGAGTGTTCCCTAGTTGCCTAGTACCTGGCTCTGGGTGATTAAGGCCTTGGGGAAAAGGATCTGATGGAGAAGGTCGTCTGGCTCTCGATTAGTTTGCACGTCAAGGGCATGCTCCTGGCTGGGCCCTTTGCTGTCTCCAAGAAGGGGCTAGTTCTGGGACAGGCAGTCTTTTCCCAGCTAGAATGGTTTCTTAAGATGTCAGAACATCATAATATACAGATTTTTAAAAAAATACAATACAGGGTATCAGAAGATTAACTTGTATCATGTGGGGGTATGCAAAGTATTTGGTACTTAAGAAGATTAAACACCACCTATGCCAGCCATGTCTCATTTCCTAAAAGAGTAAAATTGTGATCTAGACTATGCACCACTTTGGGCAAATTCCTGACTGGTTTAATATTGTTAAATGCATGCCTGTTGCTGATAGAGATGACTGTAAATGGACTATTAAATACATTGGGTGGCAGCTGGCAAAAAATTGAAAAGGAGAGCATTATCATCAGACTTCTTTTACTTAACAATAAGTTGTTTGTTTTTAATATTCCTGACTGCCTCATATTGTAACTTAGAGAAACCGTCAGTTTAAATAAGAGCTGGGTCGAGGGGCATCTGAGTGGCTCAGTCAGTTGGGTGTCCAACTCATGATTTTGGCTCAGGTCATGATCTCAGGGTCCTGGGATTGAGCTCCACTTTGGGCACCACGTTCAGTGGGGAGTCTGCTTGGGTTTCTCTCCCTCTGCCCCTCCCCCCACATTCATTCTCTCTCTCTCTCTCTCTCTCTCTCTCTCTCTCTCTCAAATCTTAAAAAAAAAAATAAGAGCTGGATTGATAGAGAGAGGGAAAAGCCATTTTAAAGAATTTGAATCAAGTTTTGTATGCCTGAATATATTATCAGGCACTGCTTAAAGGGTGTTAGATGATTTTTAAAGGCTTGTAAATTTTAGTTAATAACTCTTCGTATGTCAGAGAATTGAATAAGAACGCCTTGGTGTGAAGTTCCTGGATTGTCTTCATGCATACCATAGCTGTCTGCTGTAATCCTTACTACAACTTTGTGTTCATGCACTTCCCATTCTCCAGGTGGAGGGACTGAAGCTTTTAGGATGTACCCTGTATCAAGAGTCTGTGATTAGGAAGGGTAGACCTCAGATTTGAATCTTATGATCACATAACCCAAAGCCTCTGCTCTCCTAGTCCAATTTTTAGAGTATACTTATTTGCATGAATTTCAGACTTAAGAGAATTCCAAACTTTAAGGAAAATTGGATGAAAATAGTTTTTATATGTATTTTTTTATTGTGCTAAAATGTACCTAACGTAGAATTTGCCATTTTAGCCATTTTGGGATGCACAGTTCAGTGGCATTAAGTATATTCACAGTCTTCTACAACCATCACCACTATTTCCCAAACTTTTTCATCATGCCACACAGAGACTGGGTACCCATTAAACAGCAACTTGCTCCCCTCTTTCACCGGCTGGTGGTAACCTCTATTCTACTTTATGGCTCAATGAAGAAAAGATTTTTTAGTGAGAGTTTTGTTGATGTTAGATGATATAAGTTAGGTTTTAAATTTCTTTGTAGAATGTTGATTATAAATGCATTTCTTCGGAATAAGTACTATGTACTTCAGTGCAAATTAAACATTATTTTTGTCTTTTTAATTCCCATATATATGCTAAGTACAGAAGCCTTCCTATTCTCTTCATTTTATTTAAATGTAAACAATTGGTGTGACTTTAAGAGAAAGTAGCTCTTTTCTCTGAACCTTAGTAAACTGCATTATACATTGTTCTAGTTAGAGCTCCTGGAGGTAACATTAATTAATCTTAACTGCCTTTGCAGTCAAGTTCATCAAAATAGTAGATTTTTGATGAAAAAACCCAAAATATGGCAATCATTTTCCCAGCCTACATAAATTTATATTATGTTCTCCTAGCTGGTGGTTGTATATGATTTGATTCAAGCTATTTTTTTTAATGAACGTAGAATGTAATTATTGCCCATTGTGTATTCCATTAGTAATAGTTACTAGGATGTGCTCTATATTTTGGCCAGACCCTGGACTTTGGTCTTTTTTGTTCCATATATACATGTGGTTGTGAAAAATCCAAAGCTCAGGTTCACCTCCTCTACCCTCCACTTTGACCTTGAAATGAAAGCCAACTCTGCTTACCTTTGTGCATTCCTACTTCTACATAGTTTTTGCCTGAGTATTCTTATATTCTTACCAGCTCATGGATTCATTTCAGTAGATATTTTCTATATTTTTCACTATTTTCAGTTTTCAGTGGTAGGATCTAGTTCTCTGAACTAGTCCACCATTGGAAATGAAAGTGATCCAAGAGACTTTGACAAGTGATTCATTCACTCCACCTAGTAAATAATATAATAGGAACATGGGTTTTGTCTTGGTTGGCCACTATTTATCTCAACGACTTCTTCCAAATCAGTGTCAGTTTCAGAACTGGATGGAAAAAGTTTAGTTGTTTTTTTTTAATTTTATGTTAATCAACATATATTATATCATTCGTTTTCGTTTTTGTTTTTAAGATTTGTTTATTTATTTGACAGAGAGATAGTGAGAGAGGTAACATAAGCAGAGGGAGTGGGAGAGAGAGAAGCAGGCTCCCCGCTGAGCAGGGAGCCCGATGCGGGGCTCCATCCCAGGACCCTGGGATCATGACCTGAGCCAAAGGCAGACGCTTAACGACTGAGCCACCCAGGCGCCCTCATCATTCGTTTTTGATGTAGTGATCCATGATTCATTGTTTGCGTATAACCCCCAGTGCTCCATTCAGTACGTGCCCTC